>NW_012106330.1:1478065-1496920 GCF_000951045.1 Mandrillus leucophaeus
TGGCTGAGGCACAGGAATTGCTTGAACCCAGGAGGCGAAGGTTGCAGTGAGCCAAGATCATGCCACTGCACTCCAGCCTGGGCAACAGAGTAAGACTCTGTCTCAAACAAATAAAAAAAGAATCCACTCATTGCTTTAAAATACTTCAGAAAGAAAGAAAAAGAAAAAGATAGGAGAACAGATGAAACAAGATGAGGAAATTTGTAACTGTCATTATAATTTGATTATAATTGCTCTAAAATTATAACTGCCAATGGATATGTGGAGTTTACTATACTATTCAGGAAAATGTAGCATTTTTCCTAATAAAATGTTTTTTAAATTACCAAACTGCATACTGCCCTTTGGGAGAAAAACAGTCCCTAAATTTCAGTGTACACAAGCAGACTGTTACAATGAAGAGTAAACAGGTAAAGGAGATTTCAACTAAAGTTTTCCATCTTTTTTAAAAAAAATTGTTATTAAAAAAGAACACATCACATGAAATTTAGTAACTTAGCCATTTCTAAGTGTACTGCTCAGTAGTGTTAAGTAGATTCACATTGTTGTGCCATATATCTACAGAACCTTTTCATCTTACAAAACTAACACTCTATACCCATTAAACAACAGCTCTCCATTTCCTACTCCAGCCTCTGGCAACCACCATTCTACTTTCTTTCTATGAATTTTACTACTTTAGATACCTCCTAAAAGTGGAATCACACTGTTTGTCTTTTTGTGACTAGCATATTTCACCTAGCATAATGTCCTCAAGGTTAATCCATGCTGTAGCATGTGACAGGATTTTAATCCTTTTAAAGGCTGAATAACATTCCATCCTATGTATATACTATATTTTTAAAATTTGTTCATTAGTTGATGGACATTTGGGTTACTTTTACCTGAAAATCTTCATCATAACATAATATTTTTGGAGGAAACTGAAGTATAAGGTGCTGTAAGAAAAATTCAGCTAAGCAGCAATGATAAAGAATGGATATGCAGTAACTGGAGCAAAGCTCATCCATCAGCTGTTATCAGCTTGCTATCCATCACTCCAGGGCCTAGAAGAAACTGAGCACACCTAATGAAAATCAGTCTATGGGTCCATAAGAGACTAAATGTGCTTTTCATCTACTTTTGTTTTCTAATCCTCCTTTATTTTAGTATTCCTTTTTGATGGAGCTATTCAAAGGATATTGATGAATATGAATATATTTTTATTCCCTTAGTCTAGGGATATGGCGGTAAGAGATGTAGCTTGACTGGGAAGAAGGTACATCGATGGTTGAGGATTAGGAAAGTGCCAAATTATTCAGATTTTTAAAATTTTTGATTAATAAAAATAACATTTACATCTCAAATTTGTAAAAGGAACTTGGTGTTACAGGTATTCCACGGTTTATTTTGGTGATGGATTTGATAAACCATTTGATTTCCAAGAAGGTGAACACTCGTGTTCCATTTAGCAACTTGGAATAAGGTTCCCAAATGGCACTACGATATTCTGGGATTCTGGGGAGATTACTATTCCCCCCCCCCCCTTTTTTTTGGTTTTTTGTTTTTTGAGATGGAGTCTCACTTTGTCATCCAGGCTGGAGTGCAGTGGCACAATCTCGGCCCACTGCGACCTCTGACTCACGGGTTCAAGCAATTCTCCTGCCTCAGCTTCCTAAGTAGCTGGGACTACAGGTGCCTGCCACCACTCCCAGCTAATTTTTTGTATTTTTAGTAGACACAGGGTTTCACCGTGTTGGCCAGGCTGGTCTCGAATTCCTGAACTTCAAGTGATCCACTCGCCTCAGCCTCCCAAAGTGCTAGGATTACAGGCATGAGCCACCACGCTCAGCCTATTTTATAATTTATTAGAGAGAATAAACCCACCATAAAGGACGAAGCTCTTTGGATGATCGTTCTCCGTCTGATCCTATGTGAGATAAAGTCCATCCAAGATCACTTGGGCACTGAGAAACCTCTGCCATCTTATCTGGATCCACTTTTGTACTTTGTATTTTGCCTCTAGTTCACTTTCTCAGTTCCCACTCCCTCTCCAAAGGATCACCAATCCCCTGGGCTCATTAAATTTCTGACTTGGACTATGTGGAGTGATTAATGGCAGTGGGCCTGGTACATGTGGAGGTCAGCGTGCTGAGCATCCTGCATGTCAGCGACAAAGACACCCGCGTGCATCCACCAACTCACTTTTCGCCTCCACAGCCATAATTTATTCATCCCAGAGTACACTCAACCATCTGCTATTTATTTTGTTTTCTTTAAGCATTATTTCCTTCGATTTGCTAAGTCAGGGCACAGGTGAAAAGTGGTAAGAAGCAAAGCGGAGCTGTTGTTGATGGACACAGGAGGGGTGAGTTGAGTTCCCCATGAGGAAGAGCATTCAGCTCCACAGAAAGGGCCTAACTGTATTGTTGAATACTTAAATCCCTGCCTAATAGGAGCATTTGGGCCAGGCCCAATCATAACTAGCTAAGGCTAGACTCCTGGGGTGAGGAGTGTAAAGCTGGGGAATTTTAAGCATCCTTAATAGTAGCCCTGTAATAAACTGATGCTCTGAATCTTTGCTAGAGTCTGCACAAGACTGGGCTATAAATTTTACATTTGGCGAAGTGACTCATAAAGAAACACCCACCTGATTTCAGACATGCATTTTGGCAGTCAGGGCACTTGCTAAATTAGCTATGGTTCTATTTTTAGCAGCTTTCCTTCTCTGCCTAAAATACAATGATTCTATCTGGACAGTACAGTTTTACAACTCCGTCCTCTAGTGCTGCTTAGTAGTCTGTCTTTTGGATTGGGAAACACTGTAGTTTGCTTCCTTTTTAAGTGCCCAAAACATTGGAACACACTTGATTATTATCATTTTTAATCTATAAGGTTCTGGCCCTGTGAGTTGTTTTCTTCACGAGAGTAGCTATAATAAATGGATTATCAAAATGCATTTGAGCTAACAATCCCTGTTATTACAGAGTGATAAAAATATAAAACCACTTTTTCATCAGGAAGAGTTGAAGTGTCTCTTGTCTGGGGAGGTCCAGTGTTGATTTGAGGAACTTGGGTCAACCTGGTATTTGACCTTTGGCAGGAGGCTGCCCTGGGTCTTATATTCTCAACAAACTGGGCCCAAGACAATAGCGTGCTTTATAGCCCAGAGCCCGATCACTGTGTTTCTCCAAGGAAGACCTCAAGCTGAAAAGCCAACATGCCTGACAACCACCGTCAAGGTACCAAGGGCATAAGCACTAGACATTGGAAAACAAATGGAAAAGCACACACAGCTACATCTGGAATCCTAATGGGCCGCCAATGGTTCCCAGCTAAAGGAAGAATTACCCATGTTATTTTATCATCCCTTGCGCTAACTTTGCTGTTTATGCACAGCAATAAATGATTTTTTAAAAACATATTTGGGTCATTATGTCATATACCACCAGCAAGTAAGGTTGTTTTATTGTGCTTGGAGTCAAAATACACTGCTATACCCAGATGTACGGGAAGTTTAAAATCTCTTGTCTTTCTGTATTCATTTCTCTTGGACAAATGAGTTAAGTTTTTAAAAGGAAAATTGAGAATTTTTATGGCTTTTACTCCCACCTCGCCAGTAAAATTTGCACCAGTATTTTTCTACCCAGCAAAGGTGCCTGGCCAATGATAACACTAAATACAAATGCAGAAAGCCAAACATCTTCCAACCAACAGGAAATGCCAGAGATTTTTTTTGGGGGGGGGGGGAACACTTTTAGCAAGTTGGATTCTTCTGTCAAGGCTGTGCTGTAATCAAAAAGTAACTGCAGATGAAGAATATGAAGTGAAACCTGGAGGTTCCAGCCAATTCTTCCCATACAATGATAGGTGAATTTCTACCTTTATTTCTGCTTGCTGCAAGCAGTTTTAAATTTCACCTGCTCTATTAAGCCTTTTATCACACACACTAAAACTTAGCACAAAATGTTATATTTTCTGAGTTAAAAAAAATTCCTGGCTGGGTGCGGTGTTTACACCTAAAATCCTAGCACTTTGGGAGGCTGAGACAAGGTAGCTTGAGTCAGGGAGTTTGAGACCAGCCTGGGCAACATAGGGAGGACCTGTCTCTATTAAAATTTAAAGATAAATAAATAAAAATTCCAAAATGCCGGACCCTTTATCATAATGTGTCATTTTGCATGTTCTACAATCAATAGATATGGTTTCTTTTTCTACCCATTCCCCACAATTTCCAAAATTTCAAAGTTCAATTCACCCCAATCTGCTAAATCTTCTTCCATTCCATTATGAATAAGGGGAAGTGGTTTCTCAACATGAACAAAGTGAAGGACTACATACATCAGGGGAGAAGAAAGGCTGAGAAAAGCAGATGTTCAGATGTGGATCATGACCAACCCATCAGCTACCCAGAGAATCAGTCCTTGTGTGAGTGTTTAGTTTCTGAAGCGGAGGATGCTGGCTTTCCTGTTTACTTAACTAGCCCTGTCACTGGATTACAGGTGGCCTGGAAAGAAGATTTAGGAAATGTTTTCTCTCTTCATAAATGAACATCAAATTATTTTACAATGTGCCCTGGTACACGCATCATGACAGGTTGGAGGCCAAACACAATCTCAAATAAAGCAGAGGCTGGGGTGGGTATGGGGTGACCCTGATTGTGAGTCAGGAAGAGAAGGAGCTGTTTCCAAGTTATTGTCAAATTTTCACACAATTTACTAAGAGATGAGTCATTGTACTCATTAACCTAGCACACATTCCACTCCAAATCCCCTTCCTTGGCAGAATTTCTAAAGTTTTGGTTATTCTTGCATTGCAGCTGACTTTCATCTTTTCAGGGGATCCTCTTCAGTATCCACTATTGAGTTTCCTGGAAGCATCACCATGATTCTTACTTTTGTTATTAATGATCAGTCTTTTAAAAAAAAGCATCCTTTCGACTTGATTCTGAGTTTCACCCAAATCCTCTACACAAGAAAAGCCAAACATCACCAGGGTTGATTTCGTATGGAAGAAGCCATTACTTGAAACGTATCAGTTGAGTTTAGAATTCCTCCCTTATTCTCTCTCTCTTTTTCATGCTATTTATAGTCATTGTTTTCTTTTATCTTATATAAAAAATTTTTTCACCAAATTTCAATGGTGAATTTGGTGATTTCTCCCCTTTTTTCTTGCTTATGTTCTGACCCTGCCCTTCCTGACACATTTCAGCAGTGTCTTATTCTTGACATATTTCACATTTGAGGAGCATTTTAGTCTCTTGCTTGTACCTCTACATTCCCCAGCCCAGAAGTCTTCACAGATCATTGATGTCAAATCATGTCCTTCCTTCTTCAGAATGCTGCCAGGAATCATCACCCAAACTAAACCCATATGGCTCTACTCAACCAGAGTCATTTCAACAATCCTGTTTGCACATTGACGGGAGAAATCGCTTGGGAAAATGGTTCTGTATTCTGCAGATGTTTATATTTTTCTGAAGATTCCCCTGCTTCTGTTCTTTTGTTCTTTCCTTTGCATTTTTCCCTTATTTAAACTTAAAGCTCCCTGTGGGTATGGAATAATTTTATACCCAAATACTTTTTGTGTGTTTCTAAAGTTCTCAGTTCAGCGCTTATTGTGCTACATGGAGAAGGATCAAGAAAAATGACCACCTTACTGAACTGAAGTCTGAAATTGCTTTTCTGGCTGCCATGCCCTTTGATGTAGGGTGGCTAAACATATCTTAAATGACACTCGTTGTCCTTTGTTCTTATCTATGCATACTGGTTACCTCCATAGGGCTCAGAGTTTCTGAGGTGACGTAAAATATACCTACCTTATATTTGTTGGTAGAAAAATGAAGAATAATAGGGTTGGCAAAATTATAACATTTGAAAAATTTGTTTTTCTGCCTCTAGCCTCTCCTTTAGCATTTCTGAGAGTCCTCTCCCCTTTCCCAAACTCAAGTTATTACGTGCCTTCTAAATTTCTAACTCCTCCAAATAAAAACAGCAAAATGTGATACATTATTTCTACTTCAAAATTAATTTTCATGAATACATTCAGTCTTTTAAGAGTTTTCTGTTTTAACTCTTAAATTCCTACTTAAGGAAGAGTAATTTCCTATTAGGAAATAAAAGTTTCCATCTCCTGATAGAAGAATTTGGCTCAAATTCAGGAAGATTATTGTTGGGAGGTAAAGAGGGGGATAGTCTTTTCCTTGGCCCTAAAATAATGCTGCATTTAATTCCAATTTTGCAGAATATAAACTAAATCTGCTTTAGTTGTTTGGGGTGCTTTTCTTAGTAAGGGACCAGCGAGTATCTTCCTTCCCATTTTCCTTGATACCAAGATTCTTGTGCCTAAGATTTGCTGAAGCCAGACATCCTGTGGCCCCAGCCGACCAGGGTCTCCTAGGCTGGGTCTCCTAGCCTCACTGCCATTCATATACCTCCATCATCCCCGACACCACACAGACCACATAGACAAAGGCATGCCCTTCCCCAGCCCCCTCTTTTCTCCTTCTAGAATGTCATGCATAGTCACAGTATCCGAAGTTTTAGTTACTTCCAATACCCCAAACAATTGCATCTGACACCACCTTAGAAGCAGAGAACAGTTGCTAAGCAGCTATCAAGTGAGGAACAAGGATAGTATGGTGAGGGGTGGGTGCCACTGTCAGACAACCCTGTTGTTGGCAGATAGGATCCTGCCTTTTTGCCTAAGTCATTGACAGTTATGTTGCAAAATACTGAAAGGCATTCATTGATGCAGCCTGTCTTATAAGCATTATTTTTAACCGAGGTATAATTGACATGCAACAGACTGCATATATTTGAAATGTACAAATTGAAACATTTTTTGACATTTGTATACACCTGTGAAACCATCATCACAATTCAAGATACTAATAAACATATTCATCACCCCCAAAATGTATTCATTCCCTTTAGTACATCCCACTCCCATTCCTGCTTCTCCCTAGGCAACCACTGATCAGCTTTTTGTCACTATAAATTAATTTTCATTTTTCTAAACTTTACATAAGTGGAATAATACAGTATATACTTTTTTGTCTGACTTCTTTCTCTGAGCATAATTGAGATTCATCTATGTTGTTGAACGTATCACTATTGCATTTATTACTGAGTAGTCTTTGTTTATCAAGAGGCATTTATTGAGCCTCTTCTAAGCGACAGATACTGTGCTAGATACCGGAATATACAGTCACTAAAGGCTACGTGCCAGCCCTCAAGGATCTTATTTGGTGTTTAACACAGAGACAGATAAGTAACTTGACAATTACAGTAGAGCTTAATCTATGCCATGAGGGAGATATTCACGGAGGTTTGGGAGCCTTATTAAAGACCATGTAAATCAGACCTGAGGCTAAGCTTGAGGCAGGTTTTGGTGGATGAGTTGAAATTAGTTACAGGGGGCTGGGCGCTATGGCTCATACCTGTAATCCCAATACTTTGGGTGGCCGAGGCTGGTGGATCACCTGAGGTCAGGAGTTCATGATCAACCTGGCCAATATGGTGAAACCCCGTCTCTACTAAAAATACAAAAAAAAAAAAACTACTAGTTGGGTGTGGTGGTGGGTGCCTGTAATCCCAGCTACTCAGGAGGCTGGAGCAGGAGAAATGCTGGACCCCAGGAGGTGGAGGTTGCAGTGAACCAAACCAAGACTGTGCCACTGCACTCCAGCCTGGGCAACAGAGTGAGAATCCAAAAAGAAAGACAAAAGAAAAAGAAAGGGAGGAAGGGAGGAAGAGAGGAAGGAAGGAGAGAGAGAAAGAGAGAGAGGAAGGAAAGGAAGAAAGGAAAGGAAAGGAAGAAAGGAAGACGGAAAGGAAAGGGGAAAGGAAAGGGGAAAGAAAGAAAAGGGGAAAGGAAAGGAGAAAGGAAAGGGAAAAGGAGAGGAGAGGAGAGGAAAAGAAGGAAAGAAGGAAGGAAGGAAGGAGGAAAGAAAGAAAGAAGGAAGGAAAAAGAAAGAAAGAAAGACAGAAAGAAAGAAAGAAAGAAAGAAAGAAAGAAAGAAAGAAAGAAAGAAAGAAAAGAAAGAGAAAAAGAAAAGAAAAAAGGCAGAAAAGAAGGAAATTAGTTACAGGGAGAGGTCAAAGAGCTACCAGTAGCTCTACATTGACTGGCATGGGTAGAGGGAGCTGATGAAGCTAGTGAGAAGGACCTTTTGTGCTGGGTAAGAAGTGTAAATTATATCTTGAGACTTATCGAAGGCATCTAACAATAAAAAATGACATAATTAAATTTACTTTTTTCTGTGTAGTGTGAACTAGAAGAATACAAGACCAGAGAGACCAACTAAGAGGCTAACAAAGTAGCCCAGATGAGAGGGGATAGAGCCTTAGACTCAGATGGTGGCTGTGGAGACTTGGGGAAGTGGACAGATGAGAAAGAAAGTGACAGAGACAGGAAACAGAAATCTAAAAGTGATTGATAAGTGTGTGGGTGAGAAATAGGAAAAAGTCGCAAAGATTTCCATGTTTGAGGCTTGAGCAACTAGATAAATAGAAAACAGCTTAAGAAGTGAAAGTAGCTTTAAGGAAGATGATAAATTCATTCTAACATTGTGAGTTTGACATTGTATGAGCCATTCAGAGAAAAAAGTCCAGAAGTTAGACGGATGTAACTGTGCAGGAGTTTAGAGATAAAGACATACTTTTCCTCATATTTATAGGCTTGCAGGAGGAAGAAGATAGAGAGTGAAAAAGAACAAAAAGCTTAAAATTCAGTTTTTGGAAATGCTGCCTTTGTGGGGAAAAAGATAGCTCATACATCTTATCATATATTTAATTTTACTCCTTAATTTGTTTGCAAATTCCTGAAGGAAGGCAGTGGAGGGGATGTGCCTTAAACTTTCAGTAACCAAGTGCCTCTAACAGAGAAGGGGCTCAAAATGAATCCATTATTTGCATATTTGAAATTAAAAATATAATCAATCTGGATCTATAATTAGCTGTCTGTTAAAATGACCTACGTGCATTATTAAAATGCTACAAAGCTGGGCACAGTGGTGCATTCCTGTAGTGCCAGCACTCTGGAGACTGAGGAGCGAGGCTCACTTTGAGCCCAAGAGTTCAAGTCCTGTCTGAGCAACATACCAAGGCCCTGTCTCTAAAAAGAAAAAGAAAAAATGCTACAGCAATTGGTTTAGAAGTGCCTGGGCATGACTTAGCAGCAGCACATAGATGTGATCTATTTCTGTTGAGTAAGAGCAACAATTCCTAGTTACAGAATTCTCTAGTATTTAACTAAATATGCAAAAGAGAAGAGTGCTTCTAGTTGCAAATATGGTAATGTGCCTAGAGCAGAATCCATGACAGTCAAGTCCAGTCATGCGCTTAAGTATGTAGCTAAACAGAAATTCAGACAGAACATCTTGCTGTTTCTGAACATGATGTAGAATTTAGCAGATGACAAGGTGAGTAACATTTTTGCTTAAATGATTAGAAACTCTAGTTCTCTCAATAGCACTTCCACAAAAACTAGGAAAGCCTTCCTAATCCAAATTAAATCTAAAGATTGTAAATATTATTCCGTCTTTAAAATAGATTAGCTTGAGGTAAATGGGTGTAAGGAGGTCAAGAAAGCGTCAATGAATCAATCCTCATTTTTCTCACCACATCAAGTGGAGAAGCTGTGATTTAAGCAATTTCTGCTAGGAAAAGTGCTTCCCGTGTAAGTTTTTCCTCCATGATCTCTCTCCCATAATACATTACGGGGTAACCTTTACTTGCCATAGAAAAACAGACATGTGAATTTGATACTCTCAGCTTGTTGATATGTTTTTAAAGCTGGCGAGCAAACAGAGTGCAGAATGTGAAATTTTTTGCTTCTGCTGCCACATGGCTAGCTGGAAGCTGAGATCGGGACACAGCAAACTTTCTATTCGGACTTCCAAGAATAGCAAAAATACTAAGTTATGTTGAGGGGGAAAAAATCTTATATTTGATATCATCAGAATTGTTTCCAAAACACCCTCCAATTTCTTCCAAGTGGAGAACCTTGCAAATGAAATAAAAACAATAAACTTAATTTTACCAACTCCAAAAGATGTCTAACAATTTTCAAAGGAATTTCTTAGACTCTCCCATTTTCTTTTTTAAAATAGAAAAGAACAGTGTAGTTTAAGATCCAGGCACATTTCCTGACTCTTTACAAAAATATTGTTTAGATATAACTAGATTTAAGAATTTAATATGTAAAATATGTCTGAGGAAGATAAATTACAAAGGTATTAATTGTATTAGAAAAGCATTCTTGACATTACAAGATTCATCAACATACTAATCTTTTCAGTGAACTTCTAAAAATCAATATATTAAAGTTTGGTTCACACAGCCTTTGGGAAAACATATCTATTGTGTAAACCAGGGCATGTGTAAATTTTTAAACTAACAATGGGTCCACACTAACCAAGCTATCATCCTCTTACCTTTTCCATTACATATTCAATTTTCTCCTAACACACCAGAGCCTGCCAACTCTGTAACACCAGGTTAAATCTTTTTCCTGTATGCCTGGCCCATATATTAAACTCTTTATGAGACATCTCCACTTGTTGAGGCTATGGAAATCCAAATTTGATGCATTCAGGACAGACAGCATCACTCCATCTTCCAACCGCTTCCTTTCCAATTCATTATTTCAGGAAACTGCTGAACCAGTCACCAGTGGCCCAAGTCAGGGCCCCACTGGGGTCATTCTGAAATCCTCCCCACCTTTTGCCACAGACACACTGTAAGTTCTGTTGTTTCCACCTTCTTAATGTTGCTTAAATACATCCACATCTCTCCCTCTCCACCTTTCACCTAGTTCAGACAGGCTCCATCCCCTCTATACAAATGTACAGCTAATTATCCAGTTGTACCCTTCTGTAATCCATCCCCCGTATCACAGCCAATGATTTAAATGAAAACTGCAATTCTGAGCAAATCATTTCCTCTCCAATTCTTGAAGAACTCCCCAGAATAAGGCCAAACTCATTAGCATGGCCCAAAAGACCGTTCAGGATATACACATTTTCACTCCTCCACACACTCCAGTCTGAGCTCCAATCATACAGTCCTACCTGCAGTCCTCTGTGAGCCCTCCTTACTGTCACCTCTGGGTTTTGGCAAGCACCATTTGTTCTGCCTAATATGATTTTGCCACCTTCTTAACCTTTCCCAATTGCCTTTGCTTACTTGTGTTTTATGGCTTTTTTTAGGCTACCATCTTGCAGGAAGCTTGCCCTAGTCTCCCTCCCTTACAGATAGAAGACAGTGCCCCTCCCATGTGTTCTGGAAGTTCTCTGTACCTACCAAGACTTCAGCACTCATCATCCTTTCTTTATTCAAATTGCTTGGTCACTTCTCTCATTCTTTTTTTGTTTTGTATTTAAGAGACAGGGTCTTGCACTGTCTCCCAGGCTGGAGTGCAGTGATGATCGTGGCTTACTGCATCATTGAATTCCTGGACTCAAGTAATCCTCCTGCCTCAGCGTCCCAAGTAGCTGAAACTACAGTTGTGCACCATCATGCCCGGCTACTGGTTTTGTTTTTTTTGGTTTGTTTGTTTGTTTTTGTTTTTGTTTTGTAGAGACACAGTCTTTCTATTAATATATTGACCAGGCTGATCTCGAACCCCTAGCCTCAAATGATCCTCCTGCCTCAGCCTCTCAAAGTGCTGGGATTACAGGCTTGAGCCATCACACCCAGCCCTCTCAAGCTTCTTGAGAAAAGGAAGTGTGCCTTGCTTTCCATTACATCCCCAGCACCAAAAACAAAGTCTGGCACATAGTAGACACTCAAGCAGATAAAGGAACAAATAAAAGTATGTAAAGAAACACAAGCCAAGGAAAAAGACAATTTTCCCCATTTTGTTATTAATAATATTTTTTAATGCTCAATGTGTTTGGATTTCTTTTTTAAATAGCCTTATAATCTTAGGTTACCATTATATATATAAAATGAAAAGAAAAATACAAAATATTTAGCTTACTTGTCTTATTTAAATGCAAACATAATCATGTTTCTTCTCCTGAAAACTAATAGTAGACTATTATTTCAAACTAAAGGTACTCTTTTCTATTCATAGACATTTCAGTGCAAATATACTTTGATATGTAACAAAAAGGAAATCCTGAAAGATTATAGGTAAGCATATTTTAGGAATAATTTTAATATTGAATGTACCACAGGAACTTCTGCCCTCCTATAGGAACACTGGCTTTGTATAAAGTGATTGATTATTCTTTTTACTTTTACAAACCTGAATTTTGATGTACATTATTGGGCTTTCTTAAGGTAGATACAGTCATGGAACACTAAAAACTAAGAAAGAGTTCAGGCTTGTGAAGAAAAGAAGGCTAAATTTGGAAGCTACATAATGAAGACTATTCTCCTAACCCTGTCTTGACTTAAATTAAGAAGTGATCTCCAACTTTTTTGGTTTTTAAATTTGTGGCAAAATTCCAAAATCTGAAGATCAAGGTATTAAATTGCCATTATTTCCTCCTGGACAAAATTGCTCTAGATCAATGTCTCCCCAACATTATTCCAACTGAAGAAATCTTTTCTCTTTTCAAAATAAATATTTTAGCGATGATCTATATATATATATGTAAAAACATTTTCTGTTGGAGATGATAAAGGGAGACAGTCTGGTTTCCCACTCTCTTCTCCCCACCCATGCTGCTTCTAAAGTGCCAAGAATTCCACACACCATGACTTTAAAACCACTTGTCGGTGAGATCCACAATGACCCCTTTCAAATCTAAAGTTACATGATTCTAAAATATATCAGCATTTCTGAGTATGCAGTTATCTAGAAAAGCGAGGCTAAACAGTGAACTCTCTATGTTGTAAATTTCTAGAGAATGTGAAAAGTTGTGGTATAATACAGTATAGGTATGTTTAAATGACTATAGTTATGGAGAGATTTCTGGACATTTCTGGAATTAGTAGATCCTCTAATGTTTCTGTAATGAGTTTTTAAAAATCTGTTACTTTCCATTATTTAAGGGACCCTGTGAGATCACATATAGTTGAATGAAAAGAAACGGCTGGTGAAAAAAAGCTTCACTAATATTTCAAAATTGGAAGTGAAAAGAGTGGGTTTCTTCAAGAACCACAAAGTAATGACAGGAACTCAGTTTCAAGAAAGTCCAAGACATTCAGCAACTCAAAGTAACGAGCTTAATTCTCCAAAGTCTCAAGCAGTTTCCACCCCAGGGTAACAAAAACAAGAACTCATGTTTGTTTGTGTTGCAGTCTCCGTTTGGACCTGGAAGGTCAGGCTCTGAACAGCCAGGCCGTTGTTCAGCATCATTCATCCTGATCGGGGTCTAGCACCTGACAAGGAATTGGAAGCCTGGGTCCTCTATCTGATTTTGTGATTGACTCACTCCAGGGTTTTGAAGTCACAATTTTTCCACTCTAGAGCATCCATGAAATGATCTTTTCCTTCTGGATGATGGAGCAATTATGGAGATTATGTTGTCTCATAGTACTTGGGAATATGCTAAGGATGGTTGTGCTAATACTCTACTAACAATGTTTCTTTTTTTTTTTGTTTCAATACATAAAAACAACAGTTACCATCTTACTGAGGGATTATTCTGTGCCAGGACCTGTTTTCAGTGTTTTACATAAGTTAACTTGCAGAAACCTCACAACAACCCTATTAGTGAGGAATATGATGATCCCCATTTTGTAAACGAGGCCACAAAATCACAAAGAAGTTCAACAACTTGCCCAAAGTCACAAAGCTGGGCCAGGGAACAGCCAAAACTCCAAGGCAGGCAGTCTGCCTCAAGGCTTCTTGCTCTTCACTATGTTGCAATGCTCCCTCTTCATGGATGCTCTCAAGCTTTCCCAGATCTAGTGCTATGAGGGGAAGGAATGGGAAGGTTAGAGCATATATGATCTCTTAATTACCTATCTAATCAGATTAACTAGGTCTGCTCTCACACAATCATGAAGTATGACATATATTAGCCTTATATTTCCTCCACCCCCTAAAGAAGCAGGTAGTTGGGCAGGGAAAGGATTAAGTAGCTTCAAAATGGCATTTTTAACTGAATTGGCCTATCTCTCAATATATATGTATTTAGAATAAAAATTGATTTGATTTGAAAATTTTGTTAAATATCACTCCCTACAGTCATGTTGATAATACTGTTAAAGCCTGAACTTTCTGTTACTGATACCTTGCAATTAATATCAAAGTGTCAACAAGATAACAGCTTGAAAAGTGAAACCTGTCGCAGACATTCTCTGATCAAGTTTCCATGAAGCACCTTGGATTGATTTCTGAAATCTTATATACACATTCATGATTGTGCTCTGCCCTTTTTTATTTCCTCCACCAATTAGAGGTTCTATCACCAGATTATGCAGGATAGGAGATTTTTAGGTCCCAGCAGAAACAAGAAACAATTAAAAGTGTGGTGGGTTGTGGAAGACAGCTGCAAATGTTGAACTGTTTTTGCCTCACATAATACTCCTGGTTCCTATTCCTCAAAGATCCTCTGAGTCTGTCTTAAATACAAGCCAAACAGGACAATGGCATCCGGAACATTTGTCCTTTTCATAGTTTGTTTTAGAATATCACAGTTCAAAAGCCTCTAAGCAACTAGTGAGTTGCACTAATCACAAAGAAATCTCTCACACAGAGAGAACTATGAAACAATTTAACCGGAGTCTTCCTTCTGAGACTTCTATAACTTTTAAAAGTCACAATGAGTCAAAGGGTTTGGAGAGACATGGAGCTAAGGAAACACACATTGGTGGGGTTGTATTGACTCAAAACCAATCTGGACAATTCACATGAAATTTACAAGAGCATACTTCAGGCTGGAGGGAACATGGACTGGGTGTCAAGTCCATATCCTTGGAATATGCAAATAAAACACTGTCCAGGATGACTAAGACATGTTTTGAAATGTACATTTTGTATACTAACACAAGGATAACAGATATTAATCAACTGCTGTGAAAGCACACCAAAGTTGGAAGTATGAGAGCAAGAAGAAAAACATGACCTAAACGGGCAATGTAGCAAACAGCAGACCATGGTCCATTTCTGGAACTTTGCTAAGAGGCAAAAGCAGGAGGTTCTGCCCCTGCTCACCAAACCCAGATGGTAATGCAAAAGTAATTAAGTAAATGCTGAGTAATTCTTTATCAAACAGCACGATCATTCCAGAAACACAGAAAGTATGTAACATAACAAGAACTATTAAATCAGTCCCAGCAGAGTTTTGAAATGAGTCAGTAAAGAAGTTCACATTGATTAAAAACCAAAATGCAGTCTTGGTGCTTTTGATTTGTTTTGTCCCTGGAAAACAAAAGTGTTTTATCTACACCCATATGTTGTGACAGAAAACAAAACCTTTCTTGAATTTCATGCAAGGTAGATGTGATTTCCAATGCATCACCCACTCCATGCCATCCTCCAAGTTATTTTTAACAGGCTTATCAGGGAAAACAACAAGAACATCTTAATAGCACAGAACTGTAGGTGTTGGATTTTATACCACTCATAAAAGGAATCTAGACATGTAAATGTTTTGATTATGTTTTTAGGAAGAAAAGCAAATTTTAAAATTAATGCAGAACCCGTCACAGCTATCCAAAGAATGAAGATTCTTTCACGCTTTAGACAGAAAAATATTCTTCAAAAACTCCTTTCCAGGTCCATTCACGAAGCTCTTCCATTGTTTACAATGTTTGTGTACCTACTTAGGCTCATTTGAAAAATGATCACTATGTCCATTCCTCCCTCAACATACCTGAAAGGAAGCCAAGAAAAACGTTCAGAAAAAAATGCCGCCTCCTGAGAATTCAGAAGAACAGTAACACATTTAGATTTTGCAAGATTCAGACCCTACAAATACATATTCCTCCCAGTGGCCATGTCATTTTTCATATGCAAGACCACCACTTTCTAATAACACATAGGTAGGAAATTACTGTCATCATAAACTGGGTTATGTATCTCAATCAACTGTTTCCTAAGGAAAGCTATGGGACTGGTGGAGGGGAAGAGGCAGTATACATCTTCCTGGTTTTGCAGTGAAAAAAAAAATGTACCTCTACACTTTAAGGAGAAAGTGGCACCACCTAAATAGACCTACATTATTCAACAGACTCAAAAATGTAACTTGCCTATAACCATAGAGATGTCACAAGCCTATGACATCTGACAGCTGGGAGGAGCCTATATTATAAATCTTTGCATAAAGTTCCAAAACTTTACTCTGGTGTTAAAGAGAAAGTACACACCTAAACTCTGAGTCCTAGCTTCCCCACCTGTAAAACATGGGTGAGCAAGTCTGTCTGATGGTTATTGAGAGAATCAAGGGAGCTAATATATAGTGAGCACTCAATCTTTTGCAGACTTGAAACTCAATGGGAGCCTTGGAGTTAGCCACTGAGGCCAATAACTAGAGCAGATCCAACTTTTAGTTTTGCCAAAGCAGGCTTAACTTCAAATAATGTGTCATGTTCTAACCTCATAAACTAATTATACTCAACTCTGACTCACCTGTAGGGGATTTGCTTTTGTTTTTGTTTCTTAATACAATGCTGAACTACTTCTCATGCTCCCACCCAAAACCTTCTGAATCAGAAACTACAGGAGTTAAGGTAATCTTGATTTATTTATTTTTAATCTCCACAGAAGATTATGAGGCAGCCAGAGCTAGGAACTACTCACATAGCCTTGAAATGTTCTTGAAATTCCACATTTCTTGAAATTCCAATATTTCAATACATAGTAAATGAATGAATCAAGTAAGTCTCACCAAAAAATAACATAAAATGAACAAAAAAGACTGAGAGCCATTACAGATCAAGAATGACATACTGACTGGCTCATGCAGCACTTTGGCAGGACAAGGTGTGAGGATGGCTTGAGCCCAGAGGAGTTCAAGACCAGCCTGGGCAACATGGTGAGATCCCATCTCTACGAAAATTAAAAATTAGTTGGTCATGGTGGTATGTGCCTACAGTCCTAGCAACTAGGGAAGCTGAAGTGGGAGGATTACTTGAGCCCAGGAGGTCGAGGCTGCAGTGAGCTCTGATCACACCACTGCACCCCAACCTGGGCAACAAAGTAAGACCCTGTCTCAAAAAGGAAAGGCATAACATATCATAGAATTATGAAAATAATTATTAAAAGGTACATACTTCAGACTGATATTGTACAATAGATATATAATGAGACCCACATATGTAAGCCCATATTTGTAATTTCAAATTTTCTAGTAGCCACATTAAAAAAAGAAATAGGTGAAATTAATTTTAATAATATATTTTATTTTATTTAATGTATCCAAAATGTTATCACTTCAACAACTATTAAAATTATTAGTGAGATATTTTACATTCTTGTTTTACACAAAGTATTCAAAATCTGGCATGTATTTACACTTAGAGCGCAGTTCAATTTGGACAAGCAACAAGTCCAGTGGTCAATAGCCACATATAGCAAATGGCTACTATATTGGACAGTACAGCTATAGACTGTAATATATACATGTGTACCTGTGAATATAGTGCCTGATATTTTTATAACACCTGAAAAGACTATACTAATATAATTTTTCATACTTCTACAACAGCAACATGGACTGGCTGTCATATGAAGTAATAAAGGCAATTACTATTTCCAAAAGCTACTACTGGGCAGGATTGTAGTACTTTGCCTTTAGTGTGAAGTGTGTTCAAAATTATTTATGAGTGCAAAAATGTTGTACCTTAAGTGAAGTGTTTCAAAATTAATATCCATATATAAGAACATTATACACACATATATTTGTGTTGTGTTTGTGTATTCCATACAAGTCATTTTCTATCTAATACAGTATGTAATAGTAAAATAAACATTGATTCTCATAGGAAATCAGGTATCTTTCATGTATACTCACATATACAGTAAGTAACTCATCCTGATAAATAACATGTAATTATTTGGGGATGCAGCACACAGAGTTGAGCAGTTTTGCATGCACAAGAGGCTGAGTGGGGACTGAAAGCCAGTTCTCTCTGCTTACCAACTTGGTGGGGTGCCTTGGATTCTTCCAATTCATCAGCCTAGAGGGACACTGTTTTTTCTAATAGAGCGAAACAGTACCACGTATTCTAGTGAATGTCATGAGTCTTGGAAGTGCAAGGAGTTTTATGAGAATACATTCATTTGAGTAAAAGTAGATGACAGATCTACTTTCAGGAGATCTGGCCCATTCTCCACATCTTCCAAGCCAAAGTCATCTCTTCCTTGCTAGCACTCAACCATGCCAGGCTAATTTTTGTAGAGATGGGGTTTCACCATGTTGGCCAGGCTGGTCTTGAACTCCTGGCCTCAAGTGATCCACCTGCCTCAGCCTCCAAAAATGTTAAGATTACAGGTATAAGCCTTTGCATCTGGCCAACACAAGCCTAATTTTAAGATTTTTTGTCTTCTATATAGTTTAAGAAGATTTCAATATATGATTTTTGACAGCTTTATTGAAGCATAATCACATAGAATAAACTGCAAGTCAATATATCTATTCTATTTTGAGACAGAGAAAAGTCCTTTGAGTGTACAGGCAAAAAGACCAATTGGCTTATAATGAACATAAAATTAAACTGTTGCTAGGTTTTTCAATAGCAATGTTTTATATCCTATGAAAATAGAGTAACATTTAAGATGCTGAAGGAAAAGAGATGAGAACCAAGGATTTTGTATAAAGCCTAACAGACTCAAGTATGAAAGCCACTAATAAGCCATTACTGACATATAGCATTAGGAGATATACCTAATGTAAATGATGAGTTAATGGGTGCAGCACACCAACATGGCACATGTATACATATGTAACAAACCTGCACGTGTGCACATGTA
>NW_012106330.1:1497855-1549902 GCF_000951045.1 Mandrillus leucophaeus
AAAAAACTAGTTACCTTAGAACTATAAACGTGGTAGACTAAAAAACGGTCACAAATTCTTTGCTAGTCCTCCCATTGAGAGGTAAAATGTATTTCCCTTCTGCCTGATATGGTCTGGCTTTGGGGACTTGCCTGGGCAATACAATGAAGTGGAAACAACATTCTTCAAAGTAACATCAAAGCCTAGGCTACAATAAGCCTTGCAACTTCCATCTGGTTCTCTTGGGGAATATCCTCTGTGGAAGACCTGAGCTGTCCTTATAAGATAGTTCTACTTGATAGTCTCAGCTGAGCCTAGCCTCCTAGCCATACTCACCAAGCCATCATACATGTGAGTAAAGCCAACTGGGATCTTTCAAACCAGCCCAACTACAACTGAATATCAAGTGACCATAGTCAATGCCATATGGAGCAAAAGAACCATCCAGCTGAGCCCTGCCCAAACTCCTGACCTATACAATCATGTGACACAAAATACGATTTTGTTGTTGTTGTTGTAAGCCACGAAGTTTGAGAATTATTGTACATCAGTAGAAAGCTAGAACAAATTTTTGTATCTGGAAATAGAGTTCTGCAACAACAGAAACCTAAAACATGTAGCATTAGGTTTGAGACTAGCTAGTGGCAGAGGCTGGAAGAGCCTCAAGGAGAGTGGTAGTGATATATGAAGGGCTCTCAGGAGACTTGGTGAGGAAGTGAAGGAAAGTGAGGAAAATGCTAATAGAGGTTGGAAAAAAGGTGTTGGGAAGTTTGACAAGACTGTGGCCTTCAGTAATTTGGAAAGTAGAACTAAAAAAAGAATTGTTCCATTTTTTAACAGAATTTAGAGAAAATAAAAAGATCTAGAACTTTCTAGGTTTAAATAAAACAGTTTCTGATCCCCAGTCTCTCGCAGCAAAATATTCTCAAAGTTATGAACGGCTTTGGAGCCAAGATCAAATCCAAAACCTGCAAACGTGAAAAGGAAAAGAAAGAAAGACATAGAGCGAGAAAAAAGAGCACAGAGGGCAAGGCCAGAGAAACATTTCCAGGGAGAAGGATGAGACCCTAATCAAGAAACTAGTGACTTCTGCCCAGCTGGAATTCAGAATTGCTGTAGACCTTCATGGTTATGCTCCTGTTTCACCCTCTTGTGACTGGAAGTGTCAACTGTGGAAATCTTATCCCCTTGTCACCATTGTATGTTAGATGTATATGGGGGTGTGAGAAGAAAGGACAGAAAATTCTCTAATTCATAGGCTTTCAGGTTGAAAGAAACTGTTCTGGAGAATGCTACACCTGAGAAATTAAACCCAAGGAATTTCATTTGCATCTATAATTGAATTAAATAATGACTATTAGGCTTTGAGCAGATGTCAGGATGAGATGAAACTCTGGAGGACTAGGGAAAGGAAATAACTACATTTTGCACTTGGCAGAAATGTAAATGCTTTGTAGCAGAAGACAGCCTGAAGTAGATTATATATGGCCAGATATCTTCACTGCTCCACTCATGGAAAGCTGGAATCTCATTTCCTTTCCCTTGAATCTAGGCTGGATTTAGTGACTTGCTTGACCCAAGAAACCAGCAGAAGAGACACCATAGAACTTCTTATGATTTTGGAACCTTACAGCTTCAACCTGGGCCTCTTGAAACATTCTTTCTGGTGGGCCTGAGCTGCCACACATGGGAGTCCACCTACCCCAAGATGTCTATGTTGGACAGGCAAGGTGTAGACTCCCTGGGTGACAGTCTAGTTGAGCCTAGTCTTTCAATCATCCCCACCAAGGCCCCAGACATATAAGTGACCATCAAGAATTGTAAATTGGAGACAAAGATTCCTATTTCATTCTGTTTTGTAAGAGAGTAGGTGATAGCTCCAGCGAAGACACTGTGAAACTTCACAAGTATTATAAATTCTAGAAAGTAACTTAGCTAATATGTACATCCATAAAATGATGCTGATATGGTTTGGCTTTCTGTCCTCACGCAAATCTCATGTTGAATTGTGATCCCCAGTGTTGGAGGTGAGGCCTGGTGGGAGGTGACTGGATCATTGGGCTGGTTTTTAAAGGTTTAGCACCATCTAACTAGTGCAGTCTCATCATAGAGTTCTCATGAGATCTGGTTGTTTGAAAGTGTGCAGCACATCCTCCTTCACTCTCTCTTCCTCCTGCCAGCCATGTGAAGATGTGCCTCCTTCCCCTGTGCCTTCTGCCATGATTGTAAGTTTCCTCAGGCCTACCCAGAAACAGAAGTCTATACAGCCTGCAGAACCAGAGCCAATTAAACTTCTTTTCTTTACAAATTACCCAGTCTCAGGTGTATCTTTAGAGCCAGCACGAGAATGGACTAATACAGATGCAGACACACATATCTCCGTATTTTACACATCCTCCAAGTCTGTGAAATGACTCACACCCTTTCCTGTCAGATCCACACACAGTGAGCCTGCCACAGTTTTCCTCCTTACATTCTGGCCACCCTGCTGTGCACTGACCTCCAACTACACACAGACTTGGCGTCTGCAGCCAAGTCAGCACTGAAAGATAATTTATTTTTACATACAAGGGGCAAACGTTCATCCATATCCATCACACCTTTCCAAACCATCAGGCTTTTCTTTCTCCCATACAAACTTCCAAAAATCTTTATCTGGACATGGTATTGATTTTAACCCTGGATCCATAAAGAATAGAAACACTTCAAAATCTTCTCATTTTTCTCCCTAGAAGCCTTTAAATAAATCTCTACACACTGAGAATTGGATTTGTTTGGTTTCTTTAAATCTCATCACATGAAAAAGCCAAAGACTTTTGGCTTCACAAATGTGTTATTCTTTTTATTTGGGGTTTAATGTGAATTTTCATTTAAATTTTTACCTTTATATCTAAAGGAATGCATTGCCATTTTCTTCCCTTCGGATTTAGAACTTTCAAATATGTTACATGGCTACAATAATCTCTCTTTAGTCACCAGCTCCCTAACTATTTTTAGCTTTTGCAGTCTTGACATTCCTCACCCAGCTCATTTTTTGAAACAATTTTGTTTTGCTTTTATCTATGATACAATGACAGTTGGAATCCTAAAAAGCAATATTCCAGGTGGGTCCTGAGTGCCTTGTCATTTATATAGTATATTTTTCCTCTGGCCAATAAATTTTACGATAAATTTAAATTGGAAAATTTTAGCAAGTTGAGCTACAAAAAGGACAAATTGTTATAACTGGAGGATTTTCACAATTTCTTTTGAGTTTTCTAGCTCCCTTTTCATACCCTCAGCCCAAAAGTGACTGGATCTGAAAATCATGTGAAATTCTCCCAGTTAAATCATTAGACATTCAGCAACAGTAATAAAAAAATAACAACTTTAAAAAAATAAATGGCTTATAGCATTGAATGATTCTACTGAATGTACTGGTGTACAACTGAAAGTACACCAATTTTACTCTCCTTTATTGATGAATTACAATGTTGTCACTTTTTATTTTGCTATGTTAACTTGAATTTTCATACAAGTAAAAGTTTTCCTTTGGTAAAATATTTTATTTCCAGATTTTTAGTTCTATTTTATCAATATGTGCCTCCTTTTGTCATTTTGAGAGCATTTTCCCTTTTAACAACATATGCATATTAAGATCTAGAACACTAACATCTTAAATTAATATCTAGAACACTAATACCGACATGGATCACAGAAATGACCTTCATCCTGTACCTCGCAGTACCCAGGATGGTTAGCATTTTTACATTTGGCATATGAACAGCTTTCTGCCCACACAGCAATAATCATGTCCGTGCAATTTTGAATTTGGAATGTGTTCATGAGATCTTATTGCCAGCACTTTCCAGGCTCAAATCACAGTAAAACTACAGTCTATTGATCCAAAAGGCTCAAAATTTTATTAAACAATTTAAAAAACGAACGAAGCATATCAATGGAAAATTGTTTTCTGCACTTATTCATATATTCATACAATTCAATGTAATCTGTTGAAATAAGTTCAGAAAATATTTATTAAATGCCAGGAATTTAGTGATGAAAACACAGTTCATACTACCTACCAAATCCTTTAGAGTATCTCTTCTACCATTAGGATGATCCTCACCCTTTTGGAAGATTTCAAGTTGGTAAACATACAACTCATTTGACACATCTGTGTTTGCAACTATTAAAACAGGACATCTAGTGGCAATCTTTGTTTTATATCACTTCCAACAATATGAAATAATAAAAGCATCTCAATGTTTCTTTTAAGACCAGATCTGTGAGATATGGAAATTAATTGTTTTATATCAGTTCATTTTCCTCCATGAGTTTTCATGTTCTCAGCTGTAAGATGAAGGGATTGGAAAAGATGATGTCTAAGGCCTCTTCCAATTTTAGGGTACATAGATTCTGTTCTGCCGCTGGTGAGAAAGAGCATTATTTAGTCTAAACAGAAGCTTCTCTGACATATATTGTTATAATATCTGAAATACCAAATGAATCTGGGGACTGTAGGGTTTGAAGGTCATAGCAAGCTCTTTGGAAAGGCCTGTAACATTCGTGATCAAGTTCTGCTGAGGCTGATACTTGGTCTAGGAAATCAGTCCTTTTCCACTCAGGAATGTACAAAGTAGCACCCGCGGTTCGTCTGCTACTTAGAACTTTGCTTGGTCTTGCTCTCTTGGATCAGATGAACATGAGTGGCATTGAACTGATGGTCACTCTTTCCCTCTCCCTCAAACTCCTCCCTTAAGAAAGGTTGAGAATCTCCATGAAGACATCCATGTCCTTTCCAGGTAGGAATCCCTTTCTCTGGCTACTATTCTAACTTAAATACACCTGTTATTACACCGTAATTATTCAAGTATCTTTTCTAATGTTAAACCATGAACATCTTCAGGGCAAGGATCATGTCTCATTTATCTTTGTATCTAACACGAATGTCTTCTACATGAAGAAATTCAAATAACAGTAATAGCCCACATTTACAGAGTGTTTATTAAGTGGCAGCTACTGTATACGTATCAACTTTTATCCCTTATACCCATCCTATGAAGCACTTACTATTATTATCATCACCATTTTACAGATGAAGTAACAATCATAAGGTTAAGTAACCTGTCCAAGGTTACACTCAGCTAGACAGTGGCAGAGCAAGAAAATGAAGCCAAAGAGTCTGGTAACTGAGTCTGTACTATTAACTATTACTTGGTAGTTAATTATTGCATGATACCACCTTTCATTATGTTACTGTCATGTACTGTCACTCAAATCATTCTCCCCTTCCTCTGAGACAAGGAATTTCTTGCTAACCTGGGCCTCCAGATGATGTATTAAGTTACATAAAGGAGAACTGGGTTTTTTTAAATACAGTGTTAATTCCATTCGGGAAAGGTTAACTGAAACAAACAAATAACAACAAAACCATGAGAAACAGACTTTTGAGTGTTTACTTCCAAGAGAAAAATGCCCACAAAGGCACACCTGCAGGCAACTTCTTCTATAATGGAAGTCTTCACAGAGTTGACAAGCATAAACAGGGTCTGGTGTCAAAGTCAGCACCTGAAGTGCCTTAGCTAGTCTGGAATGGCCAGATGAGGGCACGGGTGGAGTCGGTACAGTCCGCACTAGAGGAGTATCAACCAACAGTTCTAGATCCAGACCTGGAAACAACTAACAAGCTCCACTCCAGCAGAGAGCTGAGGAGTGGCACAAACAAAAGTGTGTTAAGGAGCTAAGGAAGAAAGCTAACAAGAATAAAGGTCTTTTTTATTTTTAAGAAAAATTATAAAGACTGAGATAAGAGAAATATTTCATTTCCCCCGTAACTCTGCGCTATGGACTAAATGTAACAAATTCATGTTAAAATCTTAGCCCCCTTTAAAAAAAATCCTAGCCCCCAGTGTGACAGCATTAGGAGGTGGGGCCTCGGGCAGATAATTTAGGTTATGTAGGGCCTTGATGAATGGGATTAGTGTCCTCATAAAAGAGAACCCAAAGAAGGCTCTAGACCTCTCTCCAGAGGAGTGCCCACACCAGAATCTGATCATGCTGACACTGTGATCTCAGATTTACAGCCTCCAGAACTATGAGAAATAAATTTCTATTATTTATAAGCTATCCAGTCTATGGTATTTTGTTATAGCAGCCTGAAATAACTAAGGCACTCCAGTCTCTAATAATAATAATAATAACAATAATAATGTAACTCCAAGAGAAGTAGGGTATGGTGGAAACTGTAGAGAATTAAAAGGAGAAGTTGAAACACTCA
This sequence comes from Mandrillus leucophaeus, assembly GCF_000951045.1. Taxonomy (NCBI): domain Eukaryota; kingdom Metazoa; phylum Chordata; class Mammalia; order Primates; family Cercopithecidae; genus Mandrillus; species Mandrillus leucophaeus. The sequence goes on from NW_012106330.1 coordinate 1,504,094, forward strand.
TCCAGGAATTGGTTGCCAAATGTTTCAATTTTTCATGGGAGGTCAAAAATCCAGATTTTAATGTGAAATATTCCAATTTTTACATTAGTTATTGATTCCATTAAACACCACACACGTACACACACACACACACACACACACACACACAAAATGCAAATAAACCCTAGATGTACCAAACAAAACACAACTGCAAGTTAGATTTGGCCCATTGCCCATCTTTGCAACCTCGGAAGAGAGGCTCCAAGTTCTCCAACACTTAGAAAACAGAAAACAACTACATGGGCAAACATGGTTACTTGTAGTCAGAAATTTTTAAAAAGAGTATTATTTAAAAACTAGACAAGATAAGGAGAAGCTAAGGGAAAAGCAGGCGAGAGCCCAGAAGCCAGCGGGTTAAGATGATGGTACCGGAAATCCAAACCACAGATGTTCGGATTTGAACATCCAGGGGATGTTCTGCCCAACAGAGCTGCCCTTACTACTTCTTGCTATAAACTGAAGCTGGTAGTGGGTGGCTATCCCAGGAATCACAGTTCTCACAGGAAGTGAATGCAGGTGTTTGGAAGAAAAAGCCCTCTCCCTGCAGGTGTGCTCTGATCCCTGCTGGAGCAGGGACAGTCCAGCTGGGATTCCAGGGAGAGTCTTATGGTAACAGTCCCTGAACTTTCCATTCTAAATAGGAAGAACACCTCAGAGACTAGGAGGTTAAGCCCTCCTATATTTCAGAGCCCCCTTCGTCTGCCAGGCCTCCTCAAGTGTTCCACAAATAAAGCACATTTTGCTATGACACCAACGAACAGCAACTGGTCCCAAGCAACAACATTCAGGCTGATTCCTCAAATGTCAGTTTGCACAATCTGCCCTCTTTCTTGTAGACCACCCAGTCTTCTTGTAATGACTCTACATTGTCTCATTTATTTTCTTCATGGCAGCAGAGGCCCCAATTTCCTTAGTTAAATTTCATTTTCTCCCTTATGCAACTGCTGATTTATTTGTAATTCCCTGGCTCTCTATTAGTTAGCCAATATGATTTTTTCCCCTCTCTAGTCAGCTGAGAAACATAATAGAATTGATAAACTCTTACTGTTCTACTCTATTTAGAGAAAAATAAGGCACAAAATAATAGGGAAATAGAAAAAAAATCAAGTACAAAGAGATTAGAAGGGAAAAGAAACAAAAAAGGCAGATGCCACACACAGGTAGTTCATAGTTCATAGTGTCCTTTTCCCTGAGACAAGAAAACAGTCTTAATGAATTTACCCTATCATTTTGGTGCAGCCCATGTTATTGCATTATTATAATGAAAAACACATCAGAATACGTCTAGACACATGACATACTCCTGGTAGAGAGTTCCCTGCACTTCAAAAAAAATTGTGGTTCAATTTCCTTCTGGGAAACGCTCCAATGGCAACATTTCAGGTTCTTGAAAGGCTCTTCAGAATGACCGCCTAAGGCGAGGCCACCTCCAAAAGTAGACTTAAAGCATCAGGGCACTGTAAGGACTGGCAGAGCTTTCCATGGGAAAATGGTCCAAACAGCATGGCCCCCCTGTAGAAACCCCACATACAATAATCCACTGATAGGTTCTGCTACGTGCAGACTAGCTGTGACAGTCTAAATAAAACATTGAAAAGAACCTGTAAACAGAAGAGAAGTAATAAAATACTTTGTTTTGGTGATTCTTTCATTTTAACGACATATGGATTAAGCAAATCCAATTGGTGTAACTTTCACCAATGTGTTGATTTAAACCAAATTCTATAGGCATTGGAAGTCAGGAAAGGAAAATGATACCACATCCCCATGGTACTTTATACCTATTATAGAGTAAATGATGCTATGCCTGTGTTCTCACAGAAGAGTTGTGAGAAGAATAAGTCCTAAACTGCAGCCATCATGCTGAGATTGTAACTCTGGTTGTGCCGCTCAGACTCAAATCTCTAAATGCAAACCATGTGACCTCCACTCATATTTGCAAAATAATTAAAAAAAAAAAAAAGAAGTCTCTATTCAGTCCAACTCCTAGAAACCTCTGAAATTTTATCACATGAAGAGCAGTATGAGTAGACTTGAGAGGTATGCAGATGCTCGCCGTTTGCACTATAGGTCAACAAGTATTTGCAGGTGGCTGTACACTTAAGTGTATAACCAGGACCACAAATAGTATCAACAGCTTGTCAGGGTGAACACTAAAGTCAAGGAACCAACCATCAAAATTGGGACAGGGGAGTGACCTTTAGGAAATAAGCATAAGAATCAGTTTAAAATACTGAAGGTTTAGATAAGTTATAGAGGTTTGATAAGTGGGCTGGTGTAATAGAGAGGCTATCTTAGCAGAAGTGGAACATTATTTGGGCCTTGACTCTGGGTACCCTTGAACACAGGGTACCTTGAACCCTCGTGTATTAGTCAGTTCTCACACTGCTATGAAGAAATACCCAAGACTGGGTAATTTATAAAGGAAAGAGTTTTAATTGACTCACCATTCCACATGGCCTGGAAGGCCTAAGGAAACTTACAATCATGGCAGAAAGTACCTCTTCACAGGGCAGCAGGAGAGAGAATGAGTGCCCAGCAAAGGGGAAACCCCTATAAAACCATCATATCTCATGAGAACTAACTCACTATCAAGAGAACAGGACGGAGATTCCCCGCCCCCCCGCCCCCACCATGATTCAATTATCTTCACCGGGTTCCTCCCACAACACATGAGGATTATGGGAACTACAATTCAAGATGAGATTTGGGGCCAGGTGAGGTGGCTCACACCTGTAATCCCAGAACTAGGCCGAGATGGGGGGATCACTTGAGGTCAGGAGTTCAAGACCAGCCTGACAAACATGACGAAACCCTGTCTCTACTAAAAATACAAAAATTAGCCGGGCCTGGTGGCTTGAGACTGTAATCCCAGCAACTCGGGAGGCTGAGGCAGGAGAATCGCTTGAACCCAGGAGGTGGAGGTTGCAGTGAGCCAGGATTGTGCCACTGCACTCCAGTCTGGGTGACAGAAGGGAGACTACATCTCAAAAAAAAAAAAAAAAAAGATGAGATTTGGGTGGGGTCACAGCCAAATCATGTCACCTGGGTATCCTTGAGCACAGAGAAAGGCATACTAGAATGGGAAAACATTACTGCAAAAGCACAATTGAGGTGCATGTTGTGGTGGGAGGGTAAGGAGTAACAGTTACTGTGGATTTATGGGCACTTAGCTTGACTGGCATTTACTGGAAAGCGGAAGTCAGATGAATCAGGTTACAAGAAGCAAAATTCTGAAGTCTGGAAAGCAGGCCTGCTGGAAGAAAAATCTCTCTCCAGAGAATTTGACCCTTGATCCCTTGATGCAACAGCTAACCCAAAAGATGTTGGCCGTACCCTAAGGAGTAGCCCATGTGTTGCTAGACTCAAAACACACAATGATCCCACATAACAATTAGGCAGTAAAACCCAAATGCAAGCCAAACAAGACTTTTCCTGAAACCACCAACCCTTGTGCCACTGACTATCACCATGATGGTTAATTTTAGGTGTAAATGTGACTGGGTTAAGGATTTCTATTAACTGGTAAAGCATTACTTCCAGATGTGTCTGTAAGGATATTTCCAGGAAAGATTGACGAGTGAGACAGTGAACTGAGTGAGGAAGATTAACCCTCAATGTGGGCAGGTGCCATCTAATTAGCTGGGAGTCCAGATAGAACAAAAAGACAGAGAAGACAAATTATCTCTCCCTCCCTCCTGGAGTTGGGACACCCTTTTTCTCCTCCCTTGGACATCAGAACTCCAGGTTCTCCAGCCTTTTGACTCCAAGACTTATACCAGTGGCCCCTTGGCTTCTCAGGCCTTTGGTCTGGGACTGAGAGTCAGACCATTGGCTTCCCTGAGGCATTCAGACTAGGGCTGAGCCAACTACCCATATCCCAGAGTCTCCAGCTTGCAGCCAGCCTATCGTGAGACTTCTCAGCCTCCATAATTGCATGAGCCAATTGATAAATTATCTTCTCTCTCTCTCTCTCTCTCTCTCTCTATCTCTATCTTCTGTTGGTCTGTCTCGGGAGAACCCTGACTAATACAGTCACCATCTACCTACTTTAGTTCTGGAGTTGGTTCAACTCTGCATTCTATCTGGATCCTTCTTCCTAGCCTGGATCCCCAAACAATTGTGAATCATGAATTCACAACAGTCCAAATATGCTTCTGTTTGGCTACACAAACCAGATTGTACCCCTTCAGGACTCACAGTTATTCTATCATTTTTGTTACCACCATCACCAACACCCCATTCTATGAATTAACTCACTTGTATCTCCTGATCGGTTTACTGTACTGCTCATTCTGTCCCTTATCCTATTTCACTTCCAGGTTGACAAAAACTCCTGTCCAAAAATAATTATTAGACACCTATGAGACAGACACTGTAGTAAGCATGGGGACATAAAGACAAGGCATACATATTCTCAAAAGAGTATAGAACATCGGGAAGGCAGATCTGCTTTCATCCCTTCCTTTGACACACATCTGTTAAGGACCAGCTATGCTACCAGACCCCCAGGATACAAAAGTAAATAAGACACATTACCTGCTCTTAAGGAATTTATAGCCTATTTGGAAAAGACTGACAGGAAAGCAAAACAAACAAACCATACAATGAAGTGAAATATATAATATATATATGCTGGTACCAACTGGAGTAGGAATAATCTATGGTACTTTGGGGAAGGGATTTGTTCAGAGAAGCCTTTATGGATGAGGTGACACTTGAGATTTGAAAGCTGAGGAGTGTGTGAGGAGTAGAGAAGAACCCTGAATGCAGAGATTATACTGTGACAAAACATGGCAGCCTAGGTTATTCAGATGAGACTTCCCACTGAAAACAAAAATATTGGATAAGGTACAAAAGCATCTTCTTAAAATAATAAAAAGCTGACAAGAAAGTATTTTAACCAGGCTAAAATCTAAGTGAAGCAAGAGCTCAGGGAGGTGAACTGAGCTCTGGAGATGATTTTGGTTCAAGACATCTGTCAATTGTAGACCTCTCAGGCTGAGAAGAAACCAACATCAAAGCTCAGTTCATGCAGGTGGGGAAACAAATTGAAGTGCTTCTCTATATTAAACTGTTTCCCCAAAGGGTTACACCCTCAGGGAAAGGGCAAATTAGAAGTCCCACTCCATTCCATTCCATTCCCAACACCAGGGGACTTAAGGAAATTTGTCTATTGCTGAGCAGATTAAGGAGGAATGTCCCTGAGAAGTTGTAAACAAAAGGTGGTCCTTGAGCAAATGTGCAGACTGAATTTACATCACTTAAAGAAGGGTACGTTCAAACACTTCAGATATTGAATCATTAGACATATATGGTAAAAACAATTATGCATACTATATTTAAAGATAGAAATAAAAAGTGGGATAAAATTTAAGAGGAAAAAAATTAACAAAATGTGCCTTAACAGATTTGAAAGGAATTGAACACTCTTTTCAATTGAGAAATAAAACTAATTTGAAATGAATGGTTTTTACGATTGTAGTAAAGATTAAATTTAAAGAGGCAAGGATCATCAGTGAATGCCAAATCTAAGGGAAAATTTGTATAAGAAGTGGGATATTTGTATAATCTTAAAGTGCTACCCCACAAGTTGTTTATTAATTTCAAGAGAGGAGAGGAAAATAAATTAGATGGTGAAGAAATCAGATAACTTAACCAATTGATCAGAATTAGTATCCACACTTCCAGATATGACACTCGGAGAAAAGTACAGTATCACTAACGCTGTCTTCTTGCCAAAAAGTGCATAACTTGAATCTAATCATGAGGCAACATCACACAAACCCCCAATTAGGAATATTCTATTTCTAAAAGGTAAGAGTGGGGATTTTGGTCTTTCAAAAGGTAAATGCCATGAAAGACTAAATAAGGCTAAGAAAATGCTCCAGATTTAAAAATGCTTCAAAGACATGACAACAAAATGCAATACCTGACTCTACACTGCACATGGCACTGGAGAGGAATAAAATGCTATTGAGGACATCACTGAGTCAACTGAAAAAATGGATTATGTGAGCAGATGAAATAAAAAGCATTGTACTAATACTTTTTAAGTGTTAAATTAAAATTTACCATGCAAAAAGTATTTATATTGATACTTGTACTGTAGCTATATGAAAATATCCTTACTCTTCAGAAATAAATACTGAAGTACTCAGGGGTTAAGGACCATGATGTATGTAATTTACCAACAAGTGGTTCACAAAAAAATACACATATAAAAACCTATATTTCATTTTAAAAGTATATGTGTGCATATACATATATATACAAATATGTATATTTACATTTAAAATTATATACCCAGAGAGAGAGAGAGAGAGGGACAGAGAGCAAACAATAAAGATAAAGGAGTAAAATATTGATAATAGATGTATCTGAATAATGAGTTTAGAAGTATTCTTTGTACTGTTTCACTTTTTCAACTTACCTAGAAGTTTTAAATGTTTAAAATTATTTTCAGATAAAAAGAAAACAAAAGACATCAATGAATGGATTCAACAACAATTTAGACATAGATGAGGGAAGATACTAGCACTCTAAAAAATGGGGCGGAAGAAATTATCCAGAATGCAGTACAGTGGGGAAAAAAACATAAATATGAAAGAGAGATTAGGCTTAACAGGCTAAGGAGTAACATATATTTAACTAGAGTTCCAGAAGAAGAGGAGAAAAATAATGGGGAGGAAGACGGGCAAAATTTGAAGAACTGACTAAACAATTTTTTAGAACTACTAAAAGATATCAATCACAAATGTAGGAATCCCGATGAATTTTGAATAGGCAAATAAAATGAAATGAACCTGTAGTAACATCAGAGTAAAACTGCATTACTCCAAAAAATGAAGTAAAAACAGCAAGAGAAGTAAAGGACAGATTATTCCTAAAAAGCATCGGTTTGACAGCTGACTTCACAAAAACAACAGCAAAAGCCAAAAGATAGTGTGAAATTATATACATAGGTATTAAATGTACTGAGAGACAATAACTGCCAACCTTGAATTCTATACCGAGAAAGTATATCCATATTATAAACATGTTTTCAGGCAAATAAAGAGATGTTTTTTCTACCAGCAGACCCTGACTAAATGGATTCCAAAAGAATATACTACAAGTGGAAGAAAAGTGATCCCAGATGGAAAATCTGAGATGCAAGAAGAAATCATAAGCAAAAACAGCAGTAAATATATGAGAGGATTCCATGAACAAAAGTATGGAGGCAGAAAATAGTCTAGTGTGTTCAGGGAATTGCCAGCAGCTTGGGTGTAGTTGGTGAAGCAGAGAGTTACTCTTTCATCTTTATCAAATACAAATCCTATCAGTAAAAACTAAAATTAAGCATGTGCTCAGAATACATGTAGATTTACTAATTTATGAAAATGTTATGTATATTATAAAATGTACACAAAAAATTTAAAAGGATAGGATTAAGAACAAAATATAAATATAACTTCTGATATCTTCTTCCTATATTCTAAGTGATTCCATTACAAAATTAGGAGTCAGCAAACTATGGCCTGCAGGCCAAATCTAGCCCACTATCTCTTTTGTCCTACAACAACAAAGCTGGATAGTAGTGGCATAGATGTATAGCCCATGAAGTCTGAAATATTTACTATCTGGTTCTTTACAGGAAACGTTTGCCAACCCCTGGACTTGAACATAGGCTGCGACAGCAGAGGCAAGGCTCATAGTCACCACATTGTGGACTTGTCCATCATACCAGGAATTAGGAGCTCTGGAGGATTTTAAGCAGGAGAAAGGTCATTCTGGCAGCCGCGTGGTAAATGGAACAGAAGAAAGATGCCTGATGAAAGGTAAGCCAACTAGGAGATTTTTTGACAGTGATTAAAGTGCTTTTCCCCTCTGAGACCAGGCTCTCTGTCTATAAAATGGGTGTGATGATTCACACAAAGTTTTCTGTGGGTCAAAGGAAAAAATGTGTAATACAGTGTGTCTTAACTGTGAAAGCACTATAACAATTTAAGGTATGATTTCATTTGCAGTAGATTTTCATTGAATGAATGTTTTGGAAAGAGTTATATACGTTTTTTGCTGTAATTTTGGTTGTATTCTTTGACATTAACACATTGTGTATAATTGTATCACATAGCTATACTGAACTCATTTAGTATCAAAATTTAATGCAATTTAATTTCATAAATTGATTTAAATCTATTTTAGTCACTCGTCTGGAAAAACATTGCTAGATGCTAATAATGCAATGTGAATTCTTTGCTTGTTTGCTTACAAAGGGTAGTACTCAATTGAAGAATGTATTTACATGAATTGACTTATTAACACCTGATATGTACATCCCATGTAACAGGCATAAAGAATATCATAAAGAGATAATATGGCAGAAAAAGATCTATAAGCACAATCATATTTTCTTCCAATTCTTGAGACTCCCCAAACATTATAAGCTAAATAAAGCAGTTTTTCTCTTTAAAAAAACAACTTGGCTGGGTGCAGTGGTTCACGCCTGTAATCCCAGCACTTCTGGAGGCCGAGGCGAGTGGTCAGGAGATCGAGACCACCCTGGCTAACACAGTGAAACCCCGTCTCCACTAAAAACACAAAAAAATTAGCCGGGCATGGTGGCGGGTGCCTGTAGTTTCAGCTACTCTGGAGGCTGAGGCAGGAGAATGGCATTAACCCGGGAGGCGGAGCTTGCAGTGAGCCGAGATCGTGCCACTGCACTCCAGCCTGGGAGACAGAGTGAGACTCCATCTCAAAAAAAAAAATAAAAATAAAAATAAGGTACTTGTCTTATTACTCTATGACACTGAAACGTATGACCATATTAGCTGATCCTTTTTCAGATTCAGGGGTGTGATTTTCAAGAGCACCCATCTGCACCCACCATCTCATAAGATAAATTACTAAGAGTATAACACGATTGTGATATATCATAGAGAGTATGTGTGGCAACAGTAGACTATGCCCTCATAATATTTATGTCTCTATCCTTGATGTGTGTACAAATATGTGTTTAGGAACATATGCGTAGACATCCTTTAAAAATATGCCAGCATATTATGAAAGAAAAAATACATGATTATCATCAGTGAAGATAGAAGGTGAGAAACAGTACCACATGCATCCTAATAGAACTGCAGGCTGTTTTAATTTAAATCAGTTTCAGCCTTCTTCGTTGAAAACAGAAGTAAATCATGCAAGGAACTAATTCATACTGGGAGAGACAGCAAAGAATGCCAATAAAATTTATTTGTTAAAAAAATTACTACAAAAATATTTCTACCACATTTCCAGTTTTATTTTAAATAAAAGAATAGAGGCCCTTTTCCAGGAACATTTTAAAAGGAAATAGCTTGAAGGAAACTTTTATTTCTGCTTTTTAAACAAATGGCTGGGTCTTATTTATTATGCATTAATTTGCAGACAAAACCCTGGTTCTCTGCTCAAGAAAAGACTTGACACAAGCAACATGGTGGTCTATGAAAAAGAAGGCTATATGATCCCTAATTCTGCCTGTGTTCAACACATGCACATTACTGTTCACTCCACTGATAACAAAGATCAGATGCTCCTAGTGTACAAGGTACACTCTTTCACAGAAGCTCTCTACACCAGTGCCCTAGAATTCAAAGGCAGTTATTTCATTCGTGTGTCTCCTTTTGGAACCTGGGTAATTTAATGAATCCAGGATCCGGGGTTTTGTTTTGTTCTTTACATTTTGCCAACTGTATTACCATCCTAATTAGACTCTAATATATATCCTACCTATGCCCATTTACCTTCTTTGATGGGCACAGCAAGGGACATATGACAGAGGAAGATGTCTGATTTCCTTCAAGTGCTGTGGACATACTCCAAATTGTCATTATTTCCTCAATCTGTTATCCATGAGCTTATCTAAACTTTTAGTAAATCTATTTATATTTTCAATCTGCATCACATCTTAGGATAATGCGCTCCACAAGTTTCTATTCATTGTAGATTTTTTTTAAACTTCTGCAAATGCCCTAAGTTCTAGTATGCCAGGATTTAGTAAATCAGAAAGCATAGTTTTTATGATATTATAAATTTTACATCCTCTTTCTCAGTCTTCTTCCTTCGTAAAGAGCCCCCCCTTTTGATGCTACACTCAGAAAAAACACATTTAATGACTAATCCTCCAACTTAAGCTAATTAATTATTATTCTTTTGTTCATGTTAGTTAACTTTCTCTGCACCCTCTCACTTTAATCACGTCTTCATTGAGGACTGCTGACCAGAATTGCACACCATGTTCCTGGTGCAGGGCGTAACAAGGTACAAAGAGAGATTGTTTATTCTAAAACAATTTCTAAGCAAGCCTGGAAATGATTAAGATACTTGTGGAATCACCACATACACCGGAATCAAGAAGGGCTTTGGGTGAAATGGTGCTTGTCAGTGAAGATAGGGTGCAGAGGTGAGAAGCGCTCTGCCCCTGTCAGGTTCACCTCCTCTTAATCCTGGGCTGCTTTGCTCACTGGACAAGCTGTCACATCACTTTCCCCAGGGGAAGGACTCATCACACAAGGTCCCGAAATACCAAGAGTTTCTTTGAAAGCAGAATTTTAGAATAACTTTGCAAGACAAACTAAAGTACAGTACCAAAAGGGAAAGGAGAAAGATACTGGGCTATTTGTCCATTTTTGCTGACATGAAGCCACATTCCAAAATGATTAGCCATTTGTAAAATATCCAATAGATCGTCAAGGGCATTAATCCCCTGGAAAGCTAATTCAGAAGGTTTCTTGGCAAGTGTAGAATCAAAGTAAAGATGTATACATGGTATTGATGAAAATTTTTTTAAATGTTAAATTAATCCCACTGCAGAATATAATACATCAGTGTTACTGCCAGACAACTTGTGTTCATCAGATATTATTTTTCAGAGACTAGAGCAATACAGGATAAGCAGTTATTAGTTATTAAATTCCAGTTCTCTTTTTTATACAAACTCAATGAAGACAATTCCTTTTCAATGAGTTTATAGAAAAGAAGACAAATGTCTGGCTGACATGCTGCCATTTTTCAATTCCCCTACCCATTAAAACCCCTGTAAACAGAACCAGCCCTGAGCTAGAAGGTAGCTTCAGAATATTTCTTAACACTATATTTTTGATAATCATTACAAATCAAATCTAGTTGAAAAATAAGACAAAATCTATTTGCTATATATTCAGTCAGAAAGCAGTTAACTAGATTTCAACTTTCTTCAGTTACAGATCCAGAGATACATTCTGGTTACTCAAGACAGACTAGAAAAACACCTGAATTTTATGTATAAGCATGCTTTCAAGATTCAATTTTTTAAACGACTCTGCATTTTGTCAAATCTAAGGTGCATTCATTCCTCAAATGCATCATCATTTGCATGTGCTGCTAAAGAAGAAAAATGCTACTAATTAGTTGGAAGGCCATAGTCAATGTTAAATATACCCTTATTCAGAGATGTTAAAATGTAGGCTGGGCACAGCGGCTCACGTCTGTAATCCCAGCACTTTGGGAGGCTGAGATGGGCGGATTACCAGAGCTCAGGAGTTCAAGATCAGCCTGGCCAACATGGTGAAACCTCATCTCTACTTAAAATACAAAAATTAGCTGGGCATGGTGGCAGGCACCTGTAATCGAGAGGCAGAAGCAGGAGAATCACTTGAACCCAGGAGGCAGATGTTGCAGTGAGTCAAGATTGTGCCACTGCACTCCAGCCTGCATGACAGAGTGAGACTGTCTCAAAAAAAAAAAAAAAAAAAAAAAGTGGAGGAAATACATCTTGAAATCTAAAACAGGATTTCTATTCTCATTATATTCTTCTTCAATCAATCTCAAATTCTACGAGCACTCTGCATCCAGGGACCATACTCTGATTTCCACATAGCCTCAGGTCGTGCCAAAGGCAGCTTCAAATCAGTGAACATTGGGAAACTGTATCACTACCAGGTAGCCCCATACTCAAAAGTAGGGGATGTGCAGGGTCTTATTTGAAGTAAGGCTTCTGGTTGAGCACAAACCAGAGTCTTAAGAGGAATATTTTCAGCTGGGTGCAATGTCTCACACCTGTAATCCCAGTACTTTGGGAGGCCAAGGCAGGCAGACCACTTGAGGTCAGGAGTTCGAGACCAGCCTAGCTAACATGGTGAAACCCTGTCTCTACAAAAAACACAAAACTTAGCTGGGCGTGGTGGTGCACACCTCTAGTCTAGCTACTCGGGAGGCTGAGACAGGAGAATTGCTTAAACCCGGAAGGCAGAGGCTGCAGTGAGCTGAGATGGCGCCACTATACTCCAGCCTGGGCGACAGAGCAAGACTCTGTCTCAAAAATAAAAACAAAAAAGAAAAAAGAAGAAGAATATTTTCTAGAAATATCACGTAAAACAAGGAGTCAGGAAACAATCTAGCAGGCTTAAAAGAACCACTGGTTATGAAGTAGTCCTTTCAGCCACATATACATGTGTAGATAACATAGTCACCATCAGATATATCATCTTTAAATTCTAAAAATCAACAATAATAAAAGCTATACACATTTATGTGACACATAGGTCCTGGGACAACGTGTCACTCTTTATCTTGGTTTCTAGATTCATCCAGTTGAAAGGGCTAAAATATGCTATTCTGGTGTATCGACTAAGTTAAGAACACTTGAAAAAATAGCTGGTGCAAATAGATTACTTTGACCTTCATGCTGTTTCTCAAAAACAGAAGATGAAATTTCCATGTGACAGACACTCCTCCTATCCTAAGAAGGAAAAGCAACAACCTTATCTTCAATGGTGAGTAGTTGAGACCAAGAGAATATTGTACAGACCTCGTTAGAATAACTCTTAGCTTTTAAGCCTTCCTTAGTCACATTTCACAGTTCCCTATTCTTTTTCCAATCCAGTATATAAGTAACTGACTCTAACTGCTTCTTTGGGTCATCATTTCTTTCTCTTTTGTTCATTATATATCTATACATGTAATTTTTTGTAGAAACAGTGTCTTGCCTTATTGCCCAGGCTGCTCCTGAACTCCTGGCTTCAAGCGATCCTTCCACCTCAGCCTCCCAAAGTGCTGGGATCACAGGCACGAGCCACTACAGCCTGCCTGGGTCTTCACTACTTTATGAGGACTCCTGTGCCAAGTAAAATTTGTATTATGCTTTTCTGCTATTAGTCTATTTTATGCAATTTAACTCTCAAACCCAACTGGGACCCTAAGAGAATGGAGGTGTTTTTCTGCTTCGACCCCCTCCAGCCTGCCCCTGCTACCCTGGACTTTCTCCTAGCATCATTCCTGAAGCCAACAGGTACTCCTGTCTTGTGTCCAGGTTAAATGCTCTGCCAGGCACTCTGGCATCAATTTAAGATCAAGTGCTGACTTACCTATTTGGGCATAACCCAGGTTAGCCTCCTGTGATCCCATTGCTCCTTGATTGACCAAGGAACTTAACCATTTTCGCATATTTCTGTACTCTGAAAACATCTATAGTGTCCAAAATGCTTTCTCCCTTACTTCCAGATCCAAAAAAAAAAAAAAAAAAATCACTTTGTGCATCTGAGATAAACCATCCCTACAAAGCTCTAGAAAGAGGTCCAGAAATTCACCTTGTCAATTATATCTAGAACTAGTCTTCCTACCTCCCAGGAATGATGTTCATCTCTATTCAAATGGGTCAGGTAATATTTTACTTAAGAACAAAAGGAAAGAAGAAAGAGCTGTTATTCCATACATACAACTTAATATAAATGAACAAGTATCTTCAATCCTTTCTTTAGCATTGTCAACAATAAAGCAAATCAACTGTAGTTAAAAAAAAAAAAAAAACCTCTGTTTTTCTACAATAGTTTGCTTCTAATGATGTGGTACTCTTCTAGGGTTGAAACTGATGTTTTCTATATTTCATAACATAAAACTTATACCACAATTGACTGAAAATGAGGCCACTCTTACTTGATGGAATTAGGAATCATGATCCTCAGTTATGTTAGACATTCTTCATTTGCCCCTCCAAATCCACTCTTTTCTATTCTTTCAACCGGGCTCTGTTCCCAGAAGGCTGAATTCTAAGAACTTTTCAACTGTACTTCATTTTGCCTTCTGGCTTCCTATTGGGTTCAGCCAATGGGAAGCACCTATGAGAATTCAAAAGGCATGGTGGCTCACACCTGTAATCCCAGCGCTTTGGGAGGCCGAGGTGGATGGATCACCTGAGGTCAGGAGTTTGCCAGGCATAGTGGTGGGTGCCTGTAGTCCCAGCTACTCGAGAGGCTGAGGCAGGAGAATTGCTTGAACCCAAAAGGCAGAGATTGCAGTGAGCCGAGATCGCGCCGCTACACTCCAGCCTGGACAACAGAGTGAGATTCCATCTCAAAAAAATAAAAATAAATATAAACTGCCAATGATTACACTCGTCATTCATTGCCTCATTTGCTGTTTCACTCATTCATTACTCTACCAAATGTGTTTAGGGCCTAGTATTGGAGAGCACTGTGCTAGGTCCTGGAAATACAAAGTTGTAAAAGCCATTGTCCCTACCTGAAAGCATCATTGTTAATTACATGGACCCTGTGAAGTTAATATTTTGACCATAGATGAAGGTTTCCTATGCAAATACTTCTCAAAGGAACTGGCTTCCTTTTGCAACCCAGTAAAAACTGAACTATGAAGACCACTTTGAAATCACGTGCAATGTTTTACACCAAATAATGTAGCTTTCCACCACCAATACCTCTTGACTTAACGTTTTCCTTCTTCTTTCAACATTTCCCCTTTCTTTCTCTGATTTACACTTTATGAATGGTTCTTGGTGGTATTTTCCCTTGCCCTAGATTTTACTGGAAGCTATTTCAAATGCTTCTTGAAAGAAGCTGAAGCATGAATAACAGAATAAACAGATAGCTTTATTTTTCCCCACTTAAATTTTATCTACCTTTGAAACTTTATATTGATAGACCCAGCCAATTTTTCACTTAAATTAATTTTAAAAGGTCACAATTGTATTGGTACAGTATTAACAATGGAAACTTCCATTTATGATTAAGAAGTCAATGATACACACACCAAACTGTAAACAGTGTGTGTCGAGTGATGGGGGAAGGAGGGACATCCACTGTGGACGCTCACTTTCCATATTACATAATTTTCAAAATTTACAGCAATTCTACTTATGTAAGCAGAAAAAAAAGACACATTTAAAAGAAGTAAAATAAAGAGAAGACATCCTAGTTTATCTTTGTTTTCCCATGTCCCATGGTGGTGGAATTACACATGTGGATTTAAGATATATAGGGTGGTAATTTGATTATTGAGTCATATGTGACCCAGCTGAATGAATGTAATAACAGACAGATGATGGTTTATGTCGCTGATATGAACTGATTTCCCTTGTTTCATATTTTAGCAGCCGGTCATTTCCAGAATTGGCTTACACCCTGAAAACATCCTCCACAGGGATGCAGTTTTGAGCCTGGGACATTCGTTAACAGCTGGAAGACATTTGGTGACTCCAAATGATGAGGGCCCGTGGAAGCTGTGAGGATGGGCACCTGCCCTGGAGCCAAGCCTATGCTTCCTCGAGCTAGCAAACACCTTGCTCTGGCTCTCCCCTAAGCTCTTTTACATATTAAATTTTAGAAGCAACTCTAAAAAATGACAATTCAGTTGAAACAGCCTTCATATGTAGAGGCCACATTGTACGACTCTCTCTCTCTCTCTCTCTCTCTCTCTCTCTCCCCCCCCTTCTTTTTAGACAGAGTACAGCTCTGTTACCCAGGCTGGAGAGCAGTGAAGCAATCTCGGCTCACTGCGACCTCCACCTCCCACGCTCAAGTGATTCTCCTGCCTCAGTCTCCCAAGTAGCTGGGATTACAGGCCCAGCGAATTTTTGTATTTTTAGTAGAGATGGGGGTTTCGTCATGTTGCGCAGGCTGGTCTCAAACTCCTGAGCTCAGGTGATCTGCCCACCTGACCTCCCAAAGTACTGGTGTTAACAGGCGTGAGCCACTGCACCCAGCCTATAAGACTTTATTTTATTTTTGTTTTTGTTTTTGAGGCAGAGTCTTGCTCTGTCACCCAGGCTGGAGAGAAGTGGAGTGATCTCGGCTCACAGCAACCTCTGCCTCCCAGGTTCAAGCCAGTCTCCTGCCTCAGTCTCCTAAGTAGCCGGGATTACAGGCACCTGCCACCATGCCTGGCTAATTTTATATTTTTAGTAGAGATGGGGTTTTACCATGTTGGCCAGGCTGGCCTGGAACTTCTGACCTCAGGTGATCCACCCACCTCCCAAACTGCTGGGACGACAGGCGTGAACCACTGCACCCGACCCCTGTAAGACTTTTTTTTTTTCAATGAAGCCTTTTTTTTTTAATTATACTTTAAGTTCTAGGGTACATGGGCACAATGTGCAGGTTTGTTACATATATATGTTTAATATGAGCCTGAGTTAGAGCATGGAACATGGGGAAGGGTACAGCATGGAGAGCATTATTTTCAAATTCCTAGTCCACTCTCATCAGAACTATTACACAGACTAATAAAGCAAAGTCTCTCTATTGCAGAATAAAATAAAGTCTCCATAAAATATAAAATTAATGTAAAATATGTGAATAATGAAATATTGGGGTTCCATGTTTATCTTCTGATAGCATAAAAAATTTGAGCTGTTTAACATTAAACCCCAATGACCTAATCAAATAGATATCTAAGTAACTCAGACATTGTAAGTAATTTCAGCACTGTAGCACTGTATTTGCCAGAAGATATAGTCGGTACTTTCAACACGCTGAGATATCATTTAGTCTATAACTTAAACAAGCATTGATAAAGTTTTTTACAAAAGATGCTATCAGCAAAATAAACAGAGGACTTTGTATTACTTCAAAGCTTATTTATAATGTGTTTAGAAAAAATTCAATGGAAAACAGGAAAATAATGTCTTGATTTTCTAAACTTTACAACATCTGCTTTTACTTACTTTTCGACATTATAAAGTTCTCTGGATTTTAAGTGAATTACTTTGCTTTCTCTTTGTCTATCCCTTTACTTGACTACCTTCACACTAGATTATACACCCGGACACAACCTATGACTAGATGAAAATCCCTATGTTATGTATAATAATTGAATTTTAGAACATGTGACATAGAACATGGAAAGACACTTCAAAAGAAAGGCAAGGTATATAAGGAACAGACTCCTCTATAAAAATACTCAAAACACTGTATCATTCTATTTCATACCACCCTACACTGGGTAATTTACATGTCATTCGCAATCTTAGATGGGTAGTTGTAAAAATATTTCCTAAAGAAAAGGACTTTTACATATGTGTGTATACATGAGTATGTTTGTGTGCTTTGTCCGAATTCAAATGAGAATATTAATATAATGGGTCAATAAATCCCTATAATATAATGGTCAGTTTTTCATTAAGGTTGTAACCAAAAACAAAACAAAACAAAAGGCACTAAAATCTGCTGGTAACAATATCCTTAATGTTAATACACTCTGTGGGGCTTTTGCTTTCCTTCTTTCTTAACTATATAGAAAGAAGGAATGTCTATAGACTTAAACTATAGACATTTTAAAAATTTTTTTAAATTTTTAAACAAAAGACATTTCTCTATGCTCAGTGAGAATTACATTTCCTAATTTCTTAAAATTTGAGATTTACGTTACTTTTACATAAACTAGAGACAGTGGGTTAAAAAAAAGAAAGATGACATATTGGTCATCATTCAAACACAATTTTATCCAGGACTTTCTTGAAAATCTTGCCGAGATGCTTTAAACATTTGTTGGTGGCTTCTTATGAAGCTGGTTTAAAGTCTGTGGGTTATTTGTGGTTAATATACAAGAGGAAAAAAAGAAAAATATAGAGAAAATGGCCTTTAAGGTACACATTTCTGAGGTTTCAGTGCTGGATTAGCTGACATTCTTTCCTTCACTTCCCTAGTCGAGCTGACCTCAAAGTTCTTGGTGTCCAAGACTTGCAAAAGAATGCAAACCACATTATCTTCCCCAGAAGGGAAAACAGAAACAAACTTGGATGATATATCAGGATAAGGAATAGGTCCACCATGTGTTTAAGAAGGAAGGAGAGTTCCACTGCAATCACACCAAAAATCAAGGTTTTGTGGACATGGATTTGTCCACATAAAAAAGAAGAGTGGTTTTGCCATTCAGTCAAAGGCTCTTAATAAGCAGTTAAAAAAAGAGCAAGTTGGGAGCCATTATTCTTAGTTTCTGCAACACACCTGTGAAATCAAGATGCAAGACAGAATACAAAGATCCCTATCTCTAAAGGATTTGAAAAATGGAAAGATACTGGAAGGCAGTGGTATAAAGAGGGAAAAGAAATAAGGGCCTTCTCTCCATCATCGAATGCTGGCAACACTGCCTTTATGGTTGCTTTGATTATGCGTTATGTTCATAAAGTTTTAGCTAGGGATAATTTGTTGCTTGGCTTTCCTTTATTTTCCTTTTTTTTTTTTTCTTTTTCATTGCATGTTTTAAAATGGTTTGCATTCGAGAATCAATTTAACCACAACAGAACAGACTATGATTTGGGATTTGTATGACTTCAACTTGAGGTAAAAGTAAGCTAGAAATCAGTTCTAGGAAAGAAAGGAAAAACCCAGGCTCACAAGCATTTCTCTTTTCCTTAAAAATCTTTTAAAAGATGTTTTCATCTAATAATTTCTTTAAATCATCACTTCAAAATGTTAATGTTTTAAATGTCAGTGCCCCTCTGAGGGCCCTGTCATAGGCCCTCTGCTGTTTTCATTCTGCATACTTGCAGAACTTTAATTCACATCCATGTACAACTGGTCACGCTCACATTTTTATCGTCAGCCCAGATCTACGGATCTTTGGACCCATTTTACTAACTGCCTAGTGAACAACAGCCTAGCTGGTATCCCACACACCCTCCAATGCGTCATGTTCAGAACTGAACTCACCTCCTTCTTTCCTACCTCTCACCCCCACTCCCAAGGTTTTCCCTAATGTTCCTTGTCTTTGGTGTCTACCCATGTAGCTCAAATCACTAATCCAGGGATTTCTTTGACTCCTCTATCTCATTTTATAAATAACCAAGTTCTGTCAATCTGCCTCCTCATAATCACTTTTACCTTTCTCCTATCCAATCCATGTTTCCTCCACATAACCTTTGGAGGTACCGGAGTGATCATCATAAAACACAAATCTGATCATGATGCTCTGGGTTAAAACTCTTCAGTAATTTCTCATTATCTTTATAATCCAGTCTAAATACCTTAACATGCCCTAAAAGACTCTTACTATCTAGCCTGTGCCTCCCACTCAGGCCAAAGATTTCGCTTGCTCTTCCAGTCACACTGAGCATCTTTCAGTTCCTGGAACCTGACAAACATTCAGTTGGAACCTGCCATTATCACTGCCTATCCCCAATCCAAATGTCACCTTCTTAGTGCCATGGTCTGAGGGTTTGCGTCCCCACCAAATTCACAGGTCGAAACTTAATCACTAAGGTAATGGTGTTAGGATGCGGGGCTTATGGTAGGGGATTAGGTCACAAGGGTGGAGCCTCATGAATGGAACGAGTGCCCTCATAGAAGAGGCCCCAGAGAGTTGTTTTCCCCCTTCTACCCTATGAAGACCCAGCTAGAAGCTGCCATCTATTAACCAGAAAGAAGGTCCATACCAGACACCAAAACTGTCAGTGATCTTGGACTTCCCAGCCTACAGAACTGAGAAGTACATTTCTGTTGTTTATAAAGTACCCAGTTTACCATATTTTGTTACAGCAGCCTAAACAGACTAAACTCGAGATATCTTTCTTTACTCTAAGTAAGATCAAGGCCCTGGCAATGCTCAAAAAAACCCTAACTTCTACTGTAGCATTCATCACATACTGTTGTAATTGTGTTCAGTGTCCCTGAGGGCACAGACTACTTTTGTCTTATTAACTACTCAGGGCCAAGAGCGGTGGCTCACGCCTGTAATCCCAGAATTTTGGGAGGTGGAGGCTGAGGCTGGCAGATCGCTTGACCTCAGGAATTCAAGACCAGCCTGGGCAATACGGTAAGACTCCATCTCTACAAAAAGTACAAAAAAAAATTTTTTAGCTGAGCATGGTGGTGTGCACCTGCGTTCCCTGCTACTCAGGAGGCTGAGGTGGGAGGGTCACCTGAGCCCAGGAGGTCGAGACTGCAATGAGCCATGATCGTGCCACTGCACTTCAGCCTGGGTGGTAGAGCAAGACCCTGCCTCAAAAGCAAACAAACAAGATAAAAACTACTACTTAGTACTTGGTAGGTATTTAATGAATACTAATTGAACAAATGAATGTATTTATTTATATATTTCTTCTTTCACTAGCATGATAGAGCACATGATCAGCTGTATACTTATAAGTGACTGGCTCATTCACCACGGAGGCAATATGAGATTCCAGATAGAATTAAGATTCAGCATGCTCCATAAACAAGATATCTCATAGAATTCATGCCATCATTTGCCCTAAATTCTTCTAAGATAACAGGACAGTGGCAGGGTCAACTTCCAAGCCCAAATATAAAATCGTCTTCGGCTAATCCAAAAGTTGTAGGTAGAATGAATAAATACATTGTTAAATGGTTATCAACTACCTCTATCTATTCTCCTTAATCCTGTCACCTAGTTTGGAGAGAGGTAGGGAGATAGTCAAGATGCTATTAATCTGGAGGAATATTCTACCCATCCCCTGACTCTAATTTTAAGGGTAGTTACTACCAATGACATTATAAGACCCTGATCATGATGCCTGTAAAGTATTTTTGTGAGCTGTTCTCCACTTTATTTGGGAACATGAGAAAAACCGTAGGTTAATACAGGCATTACAATGTTACCTAAGTTAGAACAATTTTTAAATGGCCTATTTAATCATCTCTAACACTTGGATATGTCTCCTCTAATGTTAGATGGAATATCAGATGTAACTTCTTGAGAGAAAGTTGTAATTGAGAAGATGCGTTGTTAGTGACACATCAACTGTGGCAAAGGTGAGTCTCAAGACATGATGCAAACAAAAGGCATACCACCTACGGTGGCCTCACCTCATGACCAGCATTCAATACACTTACAGTGATTTGCTTCTTGCTTCTGTCTATCAGAATGTGGCTGTCACCAAACGGTCCCTGTCTCCCAAGACTGTTATATCAAACAGGAATTTCTGATTTACAATTAAGGCCCACAAACAAAGAGGGAAATACTACATTATTAAGCCAAAAACCATTATTGGCTTAACAGTTTCATTGCTTTATATTGCTTAAGAGTGATAAAATATAGTAACAATTAGGAATTAAAATATTTGGATATTCTCTTTCATTGCGCGCTTCAACTACTGAAGCTTCAAATCCTGGCATAGGAATTACAAAGTAAGATGCTGCAATAAAGACAAAACTATGGAAAGAATTAAATCAACTCTGAATAAACATAAAAAGGCTCAGCAAGAATTGTCATATTCAATTACCACACCAGAATCTCTACAGTACCTAAGTTGTCTTAGTAACAAGCTAGGAAACTATAGCAAATGTAGCAAATCTTCCACATTGATAGAAAAACCATATAATCATATACAACAGTGATCACCTATAGAAGTATCCTTTCCAAAGATAGTGGTAAAAAAAGAAAATGTGGTACACACACACCATGGAATACCATACAGTCATAAAAAAGGAATGAAATCATGTCCTTTGCAGCAACATGGATGGGGTTAGAGGTCATAATCCTAAGCAAATTAACACAGGAACAGAAAACCAAACGCAGCATGTTCTCATTTATAAGTGGGAGCTAAACATTCAGCACACATAGACATAAATATAGGAACAACAGACACTCTGGACTACTAGAGGGTAGGGGGAGTGGGTTTAAGAAAAAAAAACTACCCATAAGGTACTGTGTTCAGTACCTGGGTGACAGGATGACTGGATCCGTACTCTAAACCTCAGTATCATGCAATATTCCCATGTAACAAATCTGCACACATATACTCTATATCTAAAATCCAAGTTGAAATTTTTTAAAAACCTAAAAAAGAACATTAAGCATTAGGCACTATACAAATCATTTTCAAAAAGAGAGAGTGAGCTTTACAGGGATACCACCTATTTCTCTCTTTGTCTTCTTAAAACTTTAGTCCTCAGAAATGAAAGGGGAGTGATAATACCTATCTAACGTGATGGTTATGAAGAATGAATTAATTAGAATATATAAATCTCCTAGCACACAGTGGAGTGCCTAGCCCATAGCAAATATTCAAAAAATATTAGTTCCTTTCCTTCTTCCTTTTCACCACCCATCCTGAAGTACCTGTTTTCCCATGTGGAAATCAGATGGCCACTGGACAAAAGAGAAATCATTCAGATCTAATACTAGCAGATCCCTTTCTGTGGGCTCCTCTTCACAGTAGTTTGGCCTGCTATTTTTCCTATAGAAATTAGGATTTTTTTAAAAGTGCTTCTTCCGTAATACTAAAGAAGGATGTTTTGAACTTTGTGTTCAGCACTGCTATAACTTAGTAAAGCAAACTAAGTAAACCTAATTTTTGCAGTAGATACTTCTACAACTACCACACCTCTATCTGAACATAGCACTAGTATTATTGTCTGAAGTTCATTCCACATTCACACACCAGGAAACTCCCAACTGTAACTGTCTCATCAATTTCAAGTTTAAATCTATCCTAACTGACTTAGTAAATCAAATTGTTCACAGCTGAGAGGCAGGATTTTTGTGTGCTCCGGTTTATGCTGAATGTAAGCTCTGAGAATAAAAGAGGTATAACAGGATGAGAATCAATTATTTCTATCCACACAGTTAAGTTAATTCACCAATTGCTTTTTCATTAGGTGAATTCACCAATAGCTTTTTCAGTCAACAAGCATTAAGAGTCTATTATTTTCCAGGTATTGATACACTATTCTAGAGTATGTAGTTGCAGCTATATACTTCTAGGGTTGATTTACAATGCAGTATCTGAAACATGTTCATAGCTTTATCTAATAATTATTACTGACCATGATTCTTCTCTTTAACAGCAATAACAATAACACATGTTCAGTGATTACAACAATGCCAAACACAGTGCCAACTGTTTTATCACATTTACTCTTCATAACATTTATATAAGGCAAGGATTATAATCACCATTCTACCAGATGAGGAGAAAAGATGCAGAAAGGATATTTAGCTTTCCCAAGGCCACCCAGTCAGTAACCACGAAAGCTGAAATTTAAATGAAGTCTGTCTAACTCTAGAGTGTTGTCTCTAAACCAGTGCTACTCAAAGTCTGGTCCTCCATAGACTGGAAGCATCAGCAGCACCTGGGAGCTTGCTAGAAACGCAGAACCTGCTGAATCATAGTTTTAGGGAGTGGGACCCAGCCATCTATGTTTAACCAAGCCCTCTGTGTGATTCTTACACATGCTAAAGACTGATAAGCACTACTCTAAACCACTACACTATACATACTACTCAGTCTCCCTAATTCATAACTTACTAATGGTGCTAAGTCAGATTATTGCTCACTTGCATTTAATAAATGCATTTAGACATCATCACAGTTGACTTTTTGGTTGAATTCTATGGTTAATTAAAATTCAACTCTGTGCCATATCCTTTAAGCATGGTGACTATTCATCCTAATCTTCCTGGGACAGTCCCATTAAGCCTGCTGTCATGATGTAATTATTACTGGTCTCTTTTACTCCCAGAAGTACCACAGTTTGAACCATTAATCCTGTGGTGGTCCCAGCTAAAAGGCACTACTATAAGGGTAGTCCCTTCCACCATGTGTCCTACCATGCACCCTCACCTGTAGGCTCTAGCTACAATAATGTCCTCCTCTCAGTTCCTTAAAAATCTCAAACTCGCTTGTGATATAAAGTTTTAACATTTCTGTTCCCTCTTCTTAGGAGGTTCTTCCTCTAGATCTCAGATGATACACTCCTCCTTAATGGTACCCGAGGATTAGCTGGTGGTAGGGGCAGTCGACCCTGCTTATAGGCAATTTTGAGATGTACTGTTGGTAGAGAACTTTAAAACAATAACAAAACCAACTTGAAGTCAGTTCAGTCTACTTTTATTTAACACTCTGCACCAGCAATTTTACATGTTAGTGATAAAATGTTGTTTCTACCAAAATATGTTGTTTCTACTAAAATATGTTGTTTCTACCAACATATGTTGTTATTTGCCCTTCAATAAACATCATATTCTACATGAAAGCTAATTTAGAGAACTCTAGTTATACAGTCGGCCCCCAACAGACACAGTCATAAATACTTGAATGCATTTCAAGAGTAAGTTCCTAATAGATTCAGAATAGTTATAGGCCACTTTGGGTACAGTTTGTGCCTCCAAATCCTTAGTTGCTATATATTCAATAGACTACAATAAAAATAGATTCAAAATTCCTACACAAACAATAGATTCCAGATTGTGTAGTACTGGCATAGGGACAGTCATATAGGTCAGGATAGAATTGAGAGTCCA
This sequence comes from Mandrillus leucophaeus, assembly GCF_000951045.1. Classification (NCBI taxonomy): domain Eukaryota; kingdom Metazoa; phylum Chordata; class Mammalia; order Primates; family Cercopithecidae; genus Mandrillus; species Mandrillus leucophaeus. The sequence continues at coordinate 1,528,628 of NW_012106330.1, forward strand.
GAAACAAACCCAATTTGGAAGTGTCAATCTATTCCCTTTTCCTTTGTTGTACCGTAATGTTTATTTTATTTTTATCTTTTACATTAGTTTTGTAATTGGCATGATAATACACATGAGATTCAATAAATTCTTTTTTCATTGTCTGCTTTTTTTTTAACTGGGCTTTATTATCATTCTTTTTCTTGCATGATTATTACTAAAAATAATTGTGTCTGAAGCAGAGAGGGGTGTTAACAATTATTTATCCTATGTGTCAAATACACAAGAAATGCCACTGTTGCTCCTTATTATTTAGATTTTTGCTCAAATAGTGGCATCTCAGAGACGCCTTCCCTAACCACTCTATTTAAAACAGACAACACTCCACGCTCGTTGGATGACATCAGTTTCTGCCCCATTCCCCAGCCTTATTTTCTTCAACTCTATGATTATCTGATGTTACATTATTTGTTTATTGCTGTCTCCTTACTAGAAGGTTTTCACTGAAGAGTTGTCTGTCTTGCTCACCCTGTATCTTCAATGTATGGTACACATTGTATCAATATTTAGTGAGCAAACACTAAAAATTATATATAGGTTCAATTTATTCACATAAAAGTTTATATAATTTTATCTTTGTGTATAATTTCTGTTTTTCTCATCAGTGAGATGAAAACATTGATTCTCAATCCTCTCAGTAGAGTATTTCCTGTATGGACATTGTATTCTGCTAGAAACTTCAAAGATGTCAGAATAATCAAAATCCCTTTGTCTAGGAGTTTGAAATTCAAAAAATTATGTATGACATTTTATACTTTTGCATTATCTTCAATAAGCATTATGAACTGTAATTCACTCATCTGAAGTTTAGATTATCCCAGAATAAATTATTCCAGTCTAGTGATAAAAACCAGCCTCATTTATTGAACCTAAATATTGCTGGACTTTGTTAAGTAGACTTCAAAACCCTTACTTCTGAAAACTTGACAAATTTTTATAGAACCTACTTTTGGGGGCCTGGATTTTTTTTATTATTGTTGCTTTATCTCCTTTTTAAAATAATAATTGTATTTTAAAAACAAAGGACTCCGTTATAATATGGTTCAATATTACAACTGTTTGGCTAGGCCACAGGTCAAATCCCATTCCCTCCACAGTATGACAATCACACATGGTATAAACTTGACCATACTGCTAGCCTACAACTCCTTTGTTAGTCATGTGCTAGGATATGAGAGTTGAGATAAAAGGATATTACTGTAGGTATAGATATGTTTATGTGATATTCATTTTAGAAAAGGCTTCTCAACATAATGAAATATTCTTTGGAACGTTGCTCCAAAGGGTCTTCTGAATAGTAAATGCAGTAAATTTAGGTGTTTGTATAAGGATCCTCAACTACTTAACCAAACTAAAGGCTGGATTGTAGAGCCTTGAATGTGCAGGTAGAATGCCCATATTCACATCTCCAATGTACCACTCACTAGCTCCATGACACTGGCCAAGTTACTTATCCTCTTGATACCTCAGTTTTATCGCCTTTACAATGCGGATAATAATAGCACCCACATCAAGAGATGGTGATAATTAAATGAGTTAATCCATGTGGAGTACTTAGAACAGAGCCTGTTACATGGAACACTACCAAAAAGTGCCAGCCATTGTTTTTGAGTTGAAAGGGAAACATTTAAAATCAGTCTTAGTTATCATAACACACCAATTAAAAATAAAAGCATACAATCTCATACATTTTAATATAAAATTCATAGGAAGACTTTATTTCAGCTTCAAGCTTTCCATATATAATTATATTTTATTCCCACAAAGAAATGACTTTGTGAGGGTAAAATTTGTGCAGAAGCCTAATAGATGCAAGATTATTTTCTTATACTTCTGTAACCTAGGAAAAAAAAAAAAGAGTTCATGGCCCTCCTGCTAAGTTTAGACTAGACGCTTTTTGTGAACAGTCACATCTTTCTTCATTAAACTGTTTTTTAATGGCCCTTTTGATGACTGCCAGTTTCCTCCACAATAAAAGAAGTTCTGACCTGTGAATTCATTTTTACAATCCAGTAACAATTTTGAATACATTAACTAAGCATCATGGACCAAATAAGGAGCCAATTAGTTGTATTTTCCATCATCTGAATAAAATAAGAATGAATCAGCTTCATCACTAAACTTAAAAGGTTGTCTTCATTGGCAAAGAAGTCTATTTTGTTCTGCCAACTCAAGTTCCTTTTGGAGAGTAAGGAAAGTTGGGTTATCTGTGACCTGAAACCAACTGAGTTTCATTTTCCTTTTCCCTTTGGCAAGGCTAGTCAAGGGAGCTCGTACCATTCTGCAGTAGTGCTACACACAAGATTACTTTTAAAACTTCTTAGAGCACTAACTAAAAATTATAACCCCGCACAGTATTTATTTTCATAAGTAGATGCTATTTATTTTTCCTTCTTCATTTATTCTTTATTTTCCTTTCTCACTCATCTAGATATTGGGATGATGTGACGTACGCATCTACTCACCAAGCTATCATCTTTGGTAAATAGACCTCACAGATAATCAACTTATCAGCTAGTTACAACAAGCCAGAAAAGAGACAACCATAAGTGAGTCTATAATCTTAGTGTAAACACTCTCCAATCATGTTTGTTTTTGGTGAAAGTGCATCCTTTCCCCTCAAGCATTTAGTTTTTGGTAGAGGTCAGTTTTAAAATATTGCAAGAAACACACACACCAAACACATCACCATTGTGTACCTCTTGAGTTAGTAGGTACATCAAGCCTAACAAGAAATGACGTTCATCCCACGGATGCTTATTGGAAAAGGACATCTCATTTTTGGCATTTTCATGTGCACTTTTGTGGGAGGGTGGTTTCAAGAGAGAAAATGAAATACAACTTTTAACTTGAAATGTGTCACTATAGCTTGGGAGATTTTTAGATCCTAAAATTAAAAATAAAACTGGGATGCATTAGGTATTTACAATAAAATGTTTAAACGTATATACAGTATATTTTTCCTCTTAAAATTGTATCTTTAGAGTCAGATGGCCTTTCATTTTCCTAATTATTTGCTTACATTGTTGCTAATATATCATAATGCATACAAGCTCTAAAAATATCCTGAACTGAAAATATTTCTACAGCTGTTGCTTTTATAGGATTCAATTTTAAAGAAAGTAGAGGAACGAGACACCTAATTATATAAAGTAAAGATAAATAAGAAGCAACTTTATGTTTAAAAGCTGCTAATTAACTGGGCAGCAATTAAAGAGACTACAAAAACCTTACTTTTAATACTCACAAATTTTTATTATGAATATTTGTTCTGGTGCATATTTTTCTGTCAGACTAAGTCTCCAAGTGTGGAATGGGTTCCTGCCAGGTCTCTAAAAATTGATTGTTCAAAAATCTTAATTATAAGAAAGTAAACAAAGAATGGGTTGAAGCAGTGCAGAGTTCTATGAGTTAATGTAACAAAATTCAAGCAAAATCAACTGTCTTTAAAGCCAGCAGGCTCAGCTCTGACAGTCATCCATCAAGCTGAAGGTCTCCTTAATAAATGCCAATTACAGGGCATATATGCACAAACGTGGCTAGCATAAGCCATAGGATCATTTCCTTCCGAGAAAATTAGTAACCAAGAAAACACCCAGGCAGTGCAAACGACCAGCCCACCCGACAGTAAGGCTTGTCCCTGATCAGAATACTAACCAGCATTCTTTCTTTCTCACTCTCTCTCTCTCTCTTTTCAACTTAGGAAAAGTTCAGACCCACACAGAATTTTGTTTGGGGTTATACAAATTCCTTCACAATTTGTATAGAAGTCTAACATAACTTTTTAAAAGCCATGACATGCCCATAATGTATACAGAGTCTCTGACTTCCGCCCTAAGCGAGGCTTTTTCCTAACTTAATCATACTCAAATTTCACCCCTTTTAAAGATCCTGATTCAAAAATGTTCACTCATTCTCCACAGTCCACAAATTTATACCATCTCTTCCTGTGGTATTTTATGTGCATAAATTAAAAAAGAATGGCCTCCAATGAGGATTAAAAGGTTGAAAAAAATCATAGACTTTCTAAATTTAGGTTCATTCTTCTTATTTTAACTCTCAAAATATGTGTGTTAACAAAACATATATTTTTTTCTACAGTCTTATGAAATAATCCTTTCACATTAACCCTCCTACCTAGGGGAAGTGCTGGAGCAACTCCGATAGGAAGTTACATTCTAAGTTTAAGACCATGTCACCCTGTAACCCAGCAAATGTGAAAAACACATATGGGAGAACCCTTGAGAAATAGCTAAAATACGTTCCACTGGTATATTATTAGCTCTTACTGTATAACTCACACTACTATATGAATCCCAACTTTCAAAACCATTTCTGCTGCCTTTTTTATTACCCACCTGGCCAGGCACGGAGCCCATCCCCAAACAGGTTTCTTAGAGCCATTTGATGACATCAGGGGAGGGGAGGAGACTTTCTTAGAGAGTAAGGCCACGGACCTTTTGTCAGAAGCCAAAGGCTCCAATTTTATACCACAGCACTACTTCTTCAGTGGGAATAGGTGGGTTTTCAAAAAGAAGGGCTGTGTCCTCCTATGATGACGGAGATAACTAATGGAGTAAATGAAAACATTCATGTTTGATATTTGTATGCAAATGGATTAAAATAGTCCGCTTTAGCCCCAAGTTGATGTCTTATCTAATTGCCCTTTAAAGTGACATCTTCCATCGCACATGTGGACCCGTGCTAAATTCATTTATTTCATCTTGCCTGAAATTATGATGAATGGTCTAAGCTCTATTCAATTATTTAAAATGTGCAAAGAAACAGAAACAATGAAACTGGCAAACCCCTCCACATTCTTAGGAACAATTTAGGCTAATTAGCATCAACTTCTCCCCCATTCATCATACCCCTTTAGAAATATAAACAAACTGTCAGCTGTAACCTAACAAACAGATCACTGAGCTACTTAACACAAATTATTCTTACATGAAAAGCTCCTTCTCAGGCAATATTCTCCTTTAGGGCATCTGGGAAGCTGAGCTATTAAAATTGAAGACATATGTTCCAGTCAAACTCAACTCCCGGATTGTAATGATTGCTGTTGTGACAGTTTTCAGTCAGCATACTTGCTGCTGGAAACACAGCGCCAAGCTTGAGCAAAGCAAAAGTAAAATGGAGTGATGCAAGCAGCACCCTGGATGTGGAGGATGCCTCCTCGCACTTCCCATCACCATGTGTTGGTGGGTCTCAGCGCTGGTGATGTGCTGTTGCAGCTCAAAGCTGTGTTTAGTTTGGCTTGGGGACAATAAAGGAGAGGAAGGTGACAAGACTGTGGATGTCAACATGTTATTTTTCACTACATCCTATGAGGCTAGTGCTGATTAGCTTTCAATATTTCATTGAAGCCGATAAATCTTGGCCTATCATTTCAGAGAAGCTAGAAAAGATACAGTTAGAAGGGTCCCAGTTGAGAAAAACATAGCTTTCCAAAAGATTAGGTATGTGCCCTCAAACTGTACTTAAAAACTGAGTTCTTTCCTTTCAACTAAGAGAAATAAAAACAATGTGTTTACCCCTTTACATACTAAACCTCTGTGGGTAAAGCCCTGTCCTCATATTAAACCAAGATAGTGTTTTCTTTATTGTTTAAATATAGTCACATGTACAGTTGATTCTAATTATCTGCACTACTTACGTCCAATAAAGTTGTGGTGGACACTGCATTAGCCACCACTGAACCCACTGCTCCTAGGGAAAAGAGGAGTTAAGTTCCTATGTGTCTCTGGTCACAACATTTTCATCAATGGATCAATATACAATCTTACTTTATGTATGTTTCTGTTTAAAGACACCTTACTTAATATATACTTTTGATTTATTAACATAGAACTCACAATCAATGGCACTATAACTCAAGCCTCAACAAAGCTTACCCGACACACAGATTTTCTCATAAGGCACATCTTGCCTTTAGAAACAATAGACAATGGGCCAGGCGCGGTGGCTCACATCTGTAATCTCAGCACTTTGGGAGGCCGAGGTGGGCAGATCATGAGGTCAGGAGATTGAGACCAGTCTGGCTAACACGGTGAAACCCTATCTCTACTAAAAATACAAAAAATTAGCTGAATGTAGTAGCACACACCTGTAGCCCCAGCTACTCGGGAGGCTGAGGCAGGAGAATTGTTTGAACCCAGGAGGCGAAGGTTGCAGTGAGCCAAGATGGCACCACTGCACTCCAGCCTGGATGACAGAATGAGACTCTGTCTTAAAAAAAAAAAAAAAAAAAGCAATAGACAACACTTCTGCACAATGGCTTGGGGGGCATTTAAAATAGTAAAATCATGAACAAAAAAGCCCCAACACATAGCACTAAATAGACTGCAAAAAGGACCTTGTTTACAGTATGACAACTGAAACACGAAGGCAGAGTATCACCTTGTTCAGCTGGGAACATGTGTATTAGATGATGCAAATTTTCCATCACTTTGCACACGTCTGTGAATGACTGAGAAAGAACCATAAGTATTGATTTGGGGGTTACAAACAAATGTTAGCAAGTAGGCAAATTCACAAATATGATATCTGCAAATAATGAGCGTCAACTGTGTGTACATTCATACATATTTTCTCCTCTCTGATTTCCCACTGAAAGCCTCTGAGTTATTTCCCTCACTAAGCAAGTGTCAGCCAGGCACAATGGCTCATGCCTGTAATCCTAGCACTTTGGGAGGCCAAGATGGGCAGATCATTTGTGGTCAGGAGTTTGAGATCAGCCTAGGCAACATGGCAAAATCCTATCTCTACAAAAATACAAAAATTAGCCAGGCATGGTGGTGCATGCCTGTAGTCCCAGTTACTTGGGAGGCTGAGATGGGGGGATCATTTGAGCCTGGGATGTGGAGGTTGCAGTGAGCCAAGATCGTGCCATTGTACTCTAGCCTGGGTGGAAGAACAAGACCCTGTCTCTCTTATTTTATTTTTTTAAGTATAGCAAGGGTCATTGTCTGAAAGCCTAGCCAAGTCTTCAGAAGCTAACTATAAAGTAGATAGCCACAGAATTCCTTGTAACATGGTAAGCCAAAAAGCCTTTCAAATATGTTCCTTTTCTTTAGCATCCTAGAAATATAAACCTTAACGGCACCTGTAGCTACTGCAGTAATAGTGTGAATGCACATTACAGCCAACCCTACACGGTACCATGTCTATACCCTATTGAAGCACTTGGATCACTGTTATTTGCTGTAGTGGACAGTGGTTGTTGCTGGCATCCATCTCCTCCCTCCTCCTACCTACCGAGGCCCCTGATTTCCTCCCAGTGTTGTTTAGGTAGGGTTGTTTCTCGAGGTGGATTATTGGCTTTTAAGCCAATTAGTGTATGCCATCCCTAAGCCACAGGGATTTCCTTAGGGATAAGCCCATGACTCTGACTGGGTTAATGACACATAAGGAGATATTTGCTGAGCATTTCTGGAAAGAAAGCGTTCCTCTCTGGGAGAACCATGGTGGAGCCAGCTTCAGGATGGTTCAGGCACTATGGAAAGTGGGGCAGAAAAACTAAAGGAAAATGGGTCCTGGGTGATATTGCTGAGCTGCTGGAAAAAGACTCAAATTTATCCCACCTATTTTTTTTTCATTTTTCAATTACATAGATAATAAATAGTCTTCATCGTTTAAGGCAATGTGGGTGAGGTTCTGTTTTTCTTGTACCCAAGAAAATTCTGATATATTTACATGCTAGTTTAACTGCCTGCTCCATAACATTTACACCCCCCACCACCCACCCAGTCCCCCACACACACATACGGAGAGAGAGAGAGAGAGAGAGAATTTCTTGAATTATCTTTTGTCCATCTTTTTCAAATGCTCTACTTCCTGCTCTCATGACTCATGTATATATAGCAACTATTGATAAATATATTGAATTCAATTCAAGCGGGAACATCTTCCATGGATGTAAAATAATAAACAGTGTACCACATTAACCAGAGCAAGATTAGCTAAGATGGCTGCTATCATATTGCTGCCCACTGATGAGAACAAAGTTCTCATTGTATTTACCTTAAGTATAAAGTGTTTCAAGGTTAAAATGTTAATATATCCAATCAAGAACGATTTTTTAGTTTATCATATAAAATTACAAATATAACATGATCTTTCTCCTGCTCACCCCACAATGCAGAATAATTTATGAATACTTTTTCTTTAGTATTCTTAACACCAGTTTCTCTGGATTAGGATAATGAATAGAACTGAATGTTACCCAAGCTTTATTCATAAATATAAAGCAATATGGCAACTTTTTAAAGTTTCTGCCTAGTCTTTTCTTTCTCTATGGGTGGTTTTCACAGCCATGATTATTTGTGGATGCAAAACTGTGTGTATAATAAATTGCAACTGCAATTGACTAACCTCAGAAGACTGACACGTGACTAATTACTCCCACAGGTGGCCAACTGCTTTGGCAATTAGCCCATTGTGGGCAAAATTCATTGCGTGTAAGAAAGAGGCTTCCTTTTCAAAATCTCCACACCTACTTTTTGGGGGATGAAGGGAGGGGACAGAACTAACATGGAAAAAAGTAGGGGGAGGATGAAGCGATAAGGGACAGATGGAAAAATTAATTATTTCTTAACAAACAAACCATTTAATCTGAATTTCTCTCCAACGTGGTGAGATTCTACCCAAACACCCCCCCAGCTCTCAAAAAAACCTAAGTAGTAACTTAAAGAGAGATCAGGCCATTTGCTAAATATTTAAAATAACTCTAAGGTCATCTGGCATGATCCCATGTTTTCTCTTTAGCTTATCATATATATTTCAGAAATGTTTGAGTGACACGGTGGCAATTTTGAAGACTCTATTTTAGCCTATTACTCAGAGCATATAGCAAATAGCATAAATGGGTCATGTCTGAATGTACTTTTTAAAAGTTAATTATCTGTGGTTACGCAATGTCATTAACTTTCTAATAAAATATCCCTAAGCCCTAGATAACACTGCTACATCATAGCAATGTGAACAAATGTGGAGTTTAGACTTTAAAGATTTCCTTCCATGACAGACTTTAATCAGGAATTAGATAATTTTTCTAAAGGTCTTGATAGTCATCCTGTGATCAATCTCTGCTCACCAGAGGCAGGTCTCTTGGAAGATAAGACTAGTAGCATAGCAACAATCAGACACAAAAAGGTGCCTTACACACCAGACTTGAAAATAATTGGACTCTTTATTGCCATCCAGCTAAGATGATGCCTAATAATACGGAAAAAATTAAAACATTTGATAATGCCCAGCTTGATGAGAATGGGGATATAAAAACATGAGAATGGGGATATAAAAGCACTCACATACTCTGTACTGAGAACAAAAATTGGAGGGAAGTTTGGAAGTATCTGTCAAAATGTAAAACCAAACGTGTTTGGCCCATCAATTTCTCCTCTATGGAATTATCCTATCCACATATGTACAGCAAGTTTGTGCACACACACATACATATTTACATTCACATTCACATATATATACACAAATACACACGATCACATGCAAACATGCAGACAAATACAGAGATATACACACATGTGACTCTAGATGAATATTCCACATTATAGGGTGCTCACTGAAGCATGGTTGGTGATAGCCCCCCCAAAAAAATTGCAAACAAGTTAAATATCATCAGTAGTGGCTGGCTGAATAAACTATGGTATGTGGTATACAGAATGAAGTCAAATACTGGTACTCATGATACAAAATTTCAGTTGGATAAGAGGAATAAGTTCACAACACCTATTGTACAACATGGTGGCTGTAGTTAATAGCAGTGCATTGTATTTTTGAAAATTGCTAAGAGATTAAATTTTGGGTGTTCTCACCACACACACACACACACACACACACACACACACACACACAAAGTAAGTATGTGAAGTGATATATATGTTAATTGGCTTAAATTGGCCATTCCACAATGTACACATATTTGAAAACAACATATTGTACATGATAAATCATTTCTATCAATTAAAATAAATATTATTTTAAAAATATATAAACTCTATGAGAGTGGGAATTTTGTCTGTTTTGATCACTGCTATATCACCATGGCTTAGAATGGTGTTTGTCACATATGTACTCAACAAATAGCTGAATTTTAATAACTACACTATTCAGCCGGGTGTGGTGGCACATGCCTGTAATCCTAGCACAGTCGGAGGCCAAAGAGGGTGGATCACTTGAGGTTAGGAGTTGGAGACCAGCCTGGCCAACATGGTGAAACCCTGTCTCTACTAAAAATACAAAAATTAACCAGGAGTGGTGGCGCATCCCTGTAAGCCTTGCTACTTGGGAGGCTGAGGCAGGAGAGTCACTTGAACCTGGGAAGTGGAGGTTGCAATGAGCCCGGATTGTGCCACTGCACTCCAGCATGGGCTACAGCACAAGACTCCATCTCAACAAACAAACAAACAAATAAATAAATACACTATTCAGTAAAAACAAACTGCAGAAAAGGCATGAATTAAAAAATACATAAATGCCTAGTGTGGTGGCTCACACTTATTAATCCCAACACTTTGGGAGGCTGAAGCAGGAGGACTGCTTACTTGAACTCTGGAATTTGAGACAAGCCTGGGCAACACAGCAAGAACTCATCTCTACTAAAACATAAAAAAGCCAAGTGAGATATCCAGTCTTAAAAAAATATATATGTATATGTATATATATTTTTATATATATTTTATATATGTGTTTGTATATATGTTTATATATATATTTTATATATATATATATATAGGTTTATATATATATACACACACACAAAACACCTTGACCAGGTGATCAAAATTAGCATCATAAATGAGACATATATAAACATCATGGGCCTCGGGTTGTGGATATTTTAAAAGAACACATCACTTATGTATGTGATATTCCACCAAAGAACGCATTGTCAGTAGCTAACCAGGAAGAGACATCGGACAAACCCAAAGTGAGAAATATTCTATTAAATTGTTCAAAAATGTCAACATTATAAAAAATAACGAAAGGGTGAAGAACAGTTCCAGATTAAGAGGGACTAATTTAAATAGACCAACTAAATGCTATATATGACTATAGACTATATAACAGGTACAGAGAGAAAAAAATACTATAAAGTGCATTATTGGATCAATCTTACAAAAGTATTGCATCAATGACAAATGCATTGCCGTTTTATTGAAGTTGATAACTTAATTGTAGTTACAAACAGTCTTTTAGTATACTGTCTTTGTCCTTCACCTTTGAGATTTTGATTATTATATGCCTTGGGGTAGTCTTATTCGGGTTGAATCTGCTTGGTATTCTTTTACTTTCTTGGACCTGGATATTTATATATTTCTCTAGGTTTGGAAAGTTCTCTGTTATTATTTCTTTGAATAAACTGTCTACCCTGATCTCTTTTTCCTACATCCTCTTTAAGGTCAATAATTCTTAGATTTGTCCTTTTGAAGCTATTTTCCAGATCTTGTAAACAACTTTGTTCCTTTTCACTCTTTTCTTTTTTCTCCTCTGTGTATTTTCAAATAGCCAGTCTTCAAGCTCAGTAATTCTTCTTTTCTGCTTGATCAATTCTGTTTCTGAGACACTCTGATGTATTTCTCAGTTTGTCAACTGAATTTTTTTCAGCTCCAGGATTTCTGTTGACTTTTTTATTATATCAATCTCTGTTAAATTTCTCTGATAGAATTTTGAATTCCTTTTCTGTGTTATCTTGTAGTTGGTTGACTTTCCTCAGAACAGCTATTTTGAATTCTCTGTCTGAGAGGTCTCATATCTCTGTCACCTCAGGATTGGTCAGTGGTAGCTTATTTAGTCTGTCTAGTGAAGTCATATTTTCCTGAATGTTCCTGATGCTTGTGGACATTTGTTGACATCTGGGCATTGAAGAGCTAGGTATTTATTCCAGTCTTTGCAGTCTGCCCTTGTTTGTCCCTGTCATTCAGAGGGCTGGTTTTTTTTGGTTCTTATGAAAGTGCTTTTTTAAATTCTAACATTTGTTTAGTTTTTTGTTTTTATGAAACAAGGTCTCACTCTGTTGCCCAGGCTGGAGTGCAGTGGCACTATCTTGGCTCACTGCAGCCTCCACCTCCTGGGTTCAAGAGATTCTCCTGCCTCAGCCACCTGAGTAGCTGAAATTACAGGTGTGCACCACCACGCCCAGCCAATTTTTGTATTTTTAGTAGAGACGGGGTTTCACCATGTTGCCCAAGCTAGTCTTGAACTCCTGAGCTCAAGCGATCTGCTCGTCTTGGCCTCCCAAAGTGCTGGGATTGCAAATGTGAGCCACCACACCTGGCCAAAAGTGTTTTCTTGCATTAAGAGTTGTTCAATTTGACGTTCCTGGGGGAGGTAGGCAATTGTTGAAGGGTTCTTTTTGGTCATCTTGTTCTGCCTCAAAAATATCCATATTCTTAAGAAAAACACCCTGAAATAGTTAGGGGTCAAGGGCCACAATGTTTGCAACTTACTCTCAAATAATTCAGACAAAAATAATATCAGGCCGGACATGGTGGTTCACACCTGTAATCCTAGCACTTTGGGAGGCCGAAGAGGGTGGATCACTTGAGGTCAGGAGTTCGAGACCAGCCTGGTCAACATGGTGAAACCCCCATCTCTACTAAAAATACAAAAAAATTAGCCAGGCATGGTGGCAGACACCTGTAATCCCAGCTACTTGGGAGGCTGAGGCAGGAGAATCACTTGAACCCAGAAGGCGGAGGTTGCAGTGAGCCAAGATCGCACCATTGCACTTCAGCCTGGGCAACAAGATGAATTTTGAAATTCATCTCAAAAAAAAAAATCAATCAATATATGAACGGATATATAGACAGGTAGCCATAGAGAAGAAATGATAAAGTAAATGGGGCCAAATGTCAACAGCAGTGAATCCAGATAAAAAGTTCCTTTACAGTTCTCACAACTTTTTTGTAAGTTTCAATGTTTTTCCAAATAAAAACTTTTTTTTAAGATATATATGCAATTTCAGGAAGTATATACCAAAAACAGTTCACAGTACTTACCTCTAGGGAATGGGGATAGAAAGTTTTTGGCAGGTGGGGATGGAGTAAGATTGTTGAGAGGCAGAGGGACTCAGCTTTCATCTAATGTCTTTCTCTACTGTCACAACTTAGCCTGAGCTAACTTTACAATTAGAGTGCCTAATTAATTTTAAAACAGCAGTGTATTGAGTCCTAAAAAGTGTAGCCTTTGGAGACAGACAGATCTTGGCTGAAATCCTGTCAGTTCCCACTTTACTCAAGGTGTGACCTTGACCCAGCGAAGTAATTTCCTTGTGTATGGAATTCCTTAAAAGATCTGGTTTCTAGTCCCAGCTCTGCCACTAACTCACTGGGAAATGTTAGGCAGGATATTTCACCTCTCTGGGCCTCAAGTCTTTTAAGAGTCTACAAAATGAGAAGTTAACCATGATTTCTTTCCAAGCCAATTTTTGCTATAAAAGAAGTTCGGTTTTCTAGGAGATTATCTGCTTTAACAGGAAGAGTTCTTCTGAATTGTATAATTCACATGAAGAAAAGATGATTTGCTATTTCCTGGGCTGATGACTATTACCTAATTGATTCATTGATTCTCCTAATAGGATGATAGATAGATAGATAGATAGATAGATAGATAGATAGATAGATAGATAGATAGATAGATAGATAGATAGATTTTTTTTCTTTTTGAGACAAAGTCTCATTCTGTCACTCAGGCTGGAGTGCAATGGCACAATCTCAGCTCACTGCAACCTCCACCACCTGGGTTCAGGCAATTCTCCTGACTCAGCCTCTTGAGTAGCTGGGATTACAGGCATGCACCAGGGCACCTGGCTAATTTTTGTATTTTTAGTAGAGATAGGGTTTCGCCACATTGACCAGACTGGTCTCAAACTTCTGACCTCAAGTGATCCGCCCGCCTGGGCCTCCCAAAGTGCTGGGATTATAGGCATGAGCCACCGTGCCCAGCCGAACGTAAAAATTTTTTTAACCTCTGGAATTGAGACCACATTGATTTGTAATAATTTGGACTTCCCCAAAGTCAGGAGCCAAGAGCGTATAATATCCTTTCCTTGTACCTTCTCCTGCCTACCTTCCCCAGGGAGAATTTCTCAGCCTTTTCTTTGTGTGTCTACCTAAAATCCTCCTGGGGCGACCATCAGAGAGTTTCTAACCAAGGAGGGCCCTGTTCTCACATCTCTTTCCCCTTAACATTTAAACCCATGCTTTGCTGGAAGGAAATTTAATCCATATGCTTCTTAGTAATTTATACTTAACACATCAAAATATTCCATTATAATAGTAATTTGTTGTCTCAATCATTCTCCTGGGTCTTTTTAAGGGCTTTTGTTCTTAGTAGTCAATTTAGTAGTCAAAAATGGAATTTGAACTCCAGAAGGATAGTTCCTTATCCTCATTATCCCTCACTCATTTTGGTAGACCCTGCCAGCATGATCCCCCCTACTCCCCCTCACCCAGGTAAGAAAGTCTTCATTCTAATACACGTTTACTTTCTTTTATTTATAGAATAAGAATGTTAGTTACTATTTGCTGTGCACCAACAATGGCAGGCTGTGTACTGGGAACTTTATATGTATCTTTGACCTTCGCATTGAGTGAGGTAAGCATAGTATTTTGCTCCTTTTCCAGATTCAGAACCTGGAGCTCTGGGAGAGTAAGTGATTTTCCTAAAATCATATGGGTGGTAAGAACCTAGGTGTTACTAACTCCAAACACTGCACTTACTCTTTATATATTAAATTTATATTTAAAATTTAAATTTATATTTAAAATTAAATTTAAACAAATGGTACTCCAACTTCCACAGCTGGAGGCCTTGCTAGCAGGTCTTCACATCCTCCTCTCCCTGGCATTTTCTGTTCATTCCAGCTCAAATGCCACCACCTCTATGTTTTTTTGTTTGTTTGTTTTCTTTTGTTTTTCTGAGATGGAGTCTCACTCTGTTGTCCAGGCTGGAGTACAGTCGCACAATCTCAGTTCACTGCAACCTTCGCCTCCTGGGTTCAAGAGATTCTCCTGCCTCAGCCTCTCGAGTAGCTAATACTACAGGTACACACCATCACACCCGGCTAATTTTTGTATTTTTAGTAGAGACAGGGTTTCACTATGTTGGCCAGACTGATCTTGAACTCCTGACCTCAGGTGTTCCCCCACCTCGGCTTCCCAAAGTGCTGGGATTATAGGCATGAGCCACCATGCCTGGCTGCCACCACCTCTATGAAGGCTTCCCTCTTTGCTGTCTTACACATCCTTCTTTGTCTCAACACATTTCAATATAATCATGTGTTCAGAGTTATGCTTATTCATCTAGATCATCCTAACGCCCAACCCAAAGTAGATGTTTAATTGAGGTATCTCAACTGGAATATTTCGTACTTAAGACTGAGGTAGAAATGTCATTCATTGGGTCATTCAAATTAATTCTAGGCACTAGGAACATGGCAAGTTAAAACAAGCAGATCACTTTTCATACCCAACACCATTCAGGTTTAGAGCCAAGTTCTCCACTCCCTATGGACTACATCTAGACATCCTCTTGGAAGAACAGATCAGTAGAGAACGGCTGTACGTGGAGACAGCACAATGCAGTGGGTCAAGTGGGTGATTCTGGAGTCAGTCCACCTGCCTGGGCAATTTACTTAACCTTAGTTTCCACATGAATGGAATTAGGAAAATAATACCTATTATTGGGTGGTTGGGGGGTTGTAGAACACGATTTATATTGCAGACATTACATGTAAACTTCGAATAGTGCCCGAAACTTAGGGTTCAGTAAATATTACCTATAGCTATTACTATCATTCTCTGTCTCACCCAGCCCATTTGTTTCTCTTTCGCTGACAGACCACTTACCTAGCAATTATAAACCAAGAAATTAAATAAAATAATCTAATATGATGATTTCACACATATACTATCTTTCTAAAAGCCTTTTATTGTGTATTGAAAAATAATGTATTAATCCAACTTTAAAATGCTTAGGCCATAGAGGTGTAATAATTTTTATACAAAACACAATTATTAGTTGAGCAGATTCTGTAATGTCTCCCAACACAGATACATCTCTTCTTTTTCACCTCTAAAATTTCCACTACAGTCTATATTTTTATTTATATTTTTCTTTTTTCTTCTTCTAAGTCAACTTGTATGACTCTGTGAGCACACAAAAGTTTATGAGGCCAAGGTCATAAACTCAGCCTATTTTGCAATAATCAGCCTATTCCCTGTTTGATAGCCATGAGATATACCCCGAATCTTGGCCAGTGTTACTAACAAAAACCATTTATGACAAGAAATGCCAGTGGGTGAAGATGCCACCCTATGCTTTAAAAACTCAGATTTTTTTTATAGTATAAAAGCCAGATAAATGAAAAATATTCATGTACGAAGACATTTGTCATAATATTAGTTTAATTGTTAAAAATTTGATAAAACTACATGTTCAGTAATAGAATAATGGCATAACAAACTTTATAGTCATGCAATAATTTGAAATGATGGTTTGCTAATATTTTTAAGTGAAATTACAATACAATAACTTTCTTTTTTTAGGCTGGAGTGCAGTGGCCGGATCTCAGTTCACTGCAAGCTCCGCCTCCCGGGTTTACGCCATTCTCCTGCCTCAGCCTCCCAAGTAGCTGGGACTACAGGCGCCCGCCACCTCGCCCAGCTAGTTTTTTGTATTTTTTTAGTAGAGATGGGGTTTCACCGTGTTAGCCAGGATGGTCTCGATCTCCTGACCTCATGATCCACCCGTCTCGGCAAAGTGCTGGGATTACAGGCTTGAGACACCGTGCCCAGCCTATAACTACTTTTTATAAAGCAGAATACAGAACCATATATATGATACACATTTAACACATTTATACAAAACCCATATATGTATAGAAAATGCAATTGAAAGAAAATGCACTAAAATGTTAACATTTTAGCTGTGGTTATGTCTGTGTAATTAAATGAATTATGGGTGATTTTTATTTTCTTCTTGATAAAGAAGACTGTACCAGTTCTGAGTTTTACTGACTGTGTTAAATGCATTTTGTGAATACCCTATGTGTCAGTTTCCTCATCTGTAAGATGAAGAAAATGAGAATATATATTTCACAAGTATTATGCTGCATCACGAGTTAATGAACATAAAAATAATTAACAAATTTTAATGTAATGTTTAAATATTAAATTATTGGAAAACAGCGTAACTTTATTATATGTATAAGTTAACAGCAGTTAGGACTGGAAACTGTGTTTGTTTAAAAGATGTAAAATTGTAATAATGGCCGGGCGCGGTGGTTCACGCCTGTAATCCCAACACTTTGAAAAGCCGAGGTGGGTGGATCACTTGAAGTCAGGAGTTCAAGACCAGCCTGGTCAACATAGTGAAACCCCATCTCTACTAAAAATACAATAAAAAAAAAACCCAGATGCGGTGGCACATGCCTGTAATCCCAGCTACTCAGGAGGCTGAGGCAGGAGAATCGCTTGAACCTTTATTTTCTTCTTTATTAGGGAGGTGGAGGTTTCAGTGAGCTGAGATCATGCCAATGCACTCCAGCCTGGGCAACAGAGAGAGATCTTATCTCAAAAAAAAAAAAAGAAAGAAAGAAAAAAAAAAAAAGTAACAAGTGCTTATCCCTTTCTTCTGAGGCTTTTCCTAGTTCCCTAGGTTTCCCTGTTCCTTTACCTCTTCTAGCTGTTGCATTATTACTGGAAAGGCTGGGGAAATGTGCAGAAGGGTGGTAGTTTGTCTACCCAAAACATAGAAAAAGGACCAAATAAAATTTCAGAACTGAATACGCCTATTTTAACCAAATTTGTCAGCTTCCAGAAAAACCAGTGTGCTCTCAGAAAGTAGTCAAATTTGGCCGGGCACGGTGGCTCATACCTGTAATCGCAGCACTTTGGGAGGCTGACGCAGGTAGATCACTTGAGGTCAGGAGTTCAAGACCAGCCTGACTAACATGGTGAAACGCTGTTTCTACTAAAAATACAAAATTAGCCAGGCATGGTGTCAGGCACCTGGAATCCCAGCTACTTGGGAGGCTGAGGCAGCAGAATCGCTTGAACCTGGGAGGCGGAGGTTGCAGTGACCCAAGATCATGCCACTGCACTCCAGCCTGGGCCACAGAGTGAGACTGTGTCTCAAAAAAAAAAATTAATCAAAGTCAAACCATACTATTTAATAACAAATATGGTATCAATCACAGCAATACTTATGACTACTGGATAAAGAAAACTGAAAGCGCTTCTAGGTAAAACAGAATATCCCATGAGCTAAGAATGCATGTTTAAGGTGCTATGGGAAATATCATACTGCAAGTAATCAATATTTTATCTCACCTTCACTGACGGTAACAAGAAAAGGAATAGGCAGAGAAGAGATCTGCATATATTTTCCTCTACAAAAGGATTAGAGACTTAGAGGGATTACACTAAATTACACACAGATGAGGTTTCTGATGCCTGGCTTCCAAACTGGGCCTGATCTCTTAACCTACTGAGGAATTCTAAATACCACAGGAGTGTCTATGAGGGGTTTAAGCAATATTCCAAAGCATTGTCTGGTTTTGGTTTCAGAATAAAAATAGTCACCATGGAACAACTACCATGCTTTGAGCTTTGTATAAATGTTACTTCATTTAACTCTTTCAATAAGCAAGTATCATTTTTCTATATTTTGAAAATGAAGAAATTAAGGATCAGAGAAATTAAGCAACTTGCCTAACATTCCACAGCTCACAGCAGGCTGAGCGGGTATTCAAATTTGTCCAAGATCCATATTCTTTCTACTACATTCTTCTTTCTCTGCCACTTCAAATCTCAAATCTTCTTTCCTTGCTGTCTAGACAATCAACCAGGATCTTCATGCTAATCTGCAAAAGTCCCAAGCCTCAACTGTGCTTCAATGATCATGGCACACAACAGATAGACAACATCCACTCACTTCTACCTGCCCCTCAGGATGAGTTTGGTATTGAATCATGTCACTCATTCAGTCATAAAGCACTTTCCAAGCACTTGCTGTTTGCCAGAATTTTCTCAAGATACTTGTTACCCACTCATATCCTTCACAAGGCAAGTCAGAAGTGATCCTAACCCAAATCTGTATAGAGCATATGCAGAGAAGAGGACTACTTCTGTGCTTCCTATGGCTCATGGACCACTCTCACTGCAGTCAGGGTAAGCCATCACATAAGGTAACAGATAAATGCCATATGAGAGAGCATTTCCAGAGGTGCCAATTCAACTTATTTTTCTTGATGTTATTATCATCATATGACACACTTTCCTCCTCTTCAGAAATGGACACCAATGGGAGTTCTGAAATGGTTTAATTCTGCTACCAAATTTACTTTACTAGAAATGGACGTAGAAATAATTAACCTCATAAAAGGTATTAGTGCCCTTATAATGGGGGCTCAAGGGAGCTTGTTCACCCCTTTCATGTGAGGAAGCAGCAAGAAGGTACCATCCATGAGGTGGAGAGCTAGCTCTCATCAGACATAAAATCTGATGGCACCTTGATCTCAGCCTTCTCAGCCTCAGAATTGAGCAAGAAATATTTGTGGTTTATAAATTATCTGGTCTAAGGTATTTTGTTATAGCAGCATGAACCAACTAAGACAGGGAAATAAAACTAAGACAAAGGTTTAAAGTAATGAGTAACTTATTAAAAATATACATTGTTTTTACCAAAGCCATTCCTTTGGCATTATTTTCTAATCAACATACTATGAAAATAGCTATATATTTATATTACTATGGCCCATAGCACAAACTTAACAGCATATACCATGTGCCAGATACTGTGATAAGGCCTTTACACGCAATATATCATTGAATGTGCACACAAAACAAATTAGGAAAGTATTTTTGGTCCTCTTTTTACAGATAAGGAAACTAAGGCTTAGAGAAATTAATTATCTTGCTCAAGAACACACAGGTAGGAGGTGGCCCAACCCAAGGTTTATCCTAAGTGAAGCTAACAAGAGCTGTGTTCTTAACCATTAGTTTTCCACTGACTCCTAATGTTCTAGCAAACCCAAGAAGGGAACAGCCCACCCATCTCATTTATCCGTGATCTCTTGCAGAGCCTCTGAAATACAGCAGATCTATATTTGTTCAATGTATATTTATTCTCAATATATATATTCATGGATAACAGTCAGCCTCAGTCAGGTGACTATTATGATCCATAAGCATTTCCAGAGGTGCCAATTCAACTTATTTTTCTTGATGTTATTATCATCATTGGCACACCTACATTTTTAAACATTTGGTCTAGATCATAATATTAGAATTCCAGATAGAAGCCAGAGGTGAAATGAATGAACAGCAGAGGTACAGCTTAGTCCTCAATATAAACAAGTGCTTTTATCTCAGGGTCAAGGCAGGTAAGTAATAATGCCAATGATACTGATGCCAGACAAATAATGAAATGTGAAGTCAAACTCTGAAGCATAAGAAAGTGTTAAATTTGAAATCACTGATACACCAAATAAAACAGATAATGAACAGTGTTCTGGACATCCAGTCAGCAATAACTTCAGTCAGAGGAGTCCTGACTAAGGAGGTGGAGGCCAAAAGGGCTAAGAAAATGTGGAGTCTAATCCTGAATAGAAAACAGAAGCCTAAGGTATCCCAGGAGGATGGGGGTGTGGGCCTTTTTTCCCAGAGCCAAATCACCACAAAGCAAATCGTGGGAGAAATGCCTTTCTACATATTTCCCATCTTAGAATATGCTTTTTAATTTTATTTTTAATTTTAAGAAGAAAAGAGGGTCAGTGTGGGGATAAATCATGGCTATCCACTCCAAAAGGTGAAACCAGATATCCTGAGTTAATAATATTAAAATGAGAAACCAAGTTATCTCCATTGTAATGGAGATCACTTATCATAAAGAAAGACATAAAGGTCTATTAGCAGAATAGAATAGAATTAGTAGAATTCTAGCAGTAGAACTCAGAAAATGGTAGATTAGTTTGGAGTCTGTCATTTCACCATATAGCCAAAATGCTTCCAAGATGAGATGAGCTTACTAATGCCATTTTTTCATGTACTTGCCAATAATGCTATATATTGTTTACTATTGTGGGAAGTCAAGGACCCCGAACAGAGGAACCGGCTGGAGCTGCAGCAGAGGAAACATGAATTGTGAAGATTTCATGGACATTTATCAGTTTCCAAATAATACTTTTATAATTTCTTTTTTTTTTTTTT
>NW_012106330.1:1550127-1566448 GCF_000951045.1 Mandrillus leucophaeus
AATTGTGTTAACTGTACAAATTGATTGTAAAACATGTGCATTTGAACAATATAAAATCAGTGCACCTTGAAAAAGAACAGAATAACTGCGATTTTTAGGGAACAAGGGAAGACAACCATACGGTCTGACTGCCTGCAGGGTCGGGCAAAAAGAGCCATATTTTTCTTCTTGTAGAGAGCCTATGAATGGACATAGTAGAAGAAATATTGCTAAATTATTTTTCTAGCAAGGAATATTATTATTCATATCCTGGGAAAGGAATGCATTCCTGGGGGGAAGGTCTATAAACATCTGCTCTGGGAGTATCTGTCTTATATGGTTGAGATAAGGACTGAGATATGCCCTGGTCTCCTGCAGTACCCTCAGGTTTACTAGGATGGGGAAAAACTCCACCCCGGTAAATTTGAGGTCAGACTGGCTCTCTGCTCTCAAACCCTGTTTTCTGTTGTTTAAGATGTTTATCAAGACAATACGTGCACCGCTGAACGTAGACCCTTATCAATAAATCTGCTTTTGCCCTTTGCCCTGTTCCCTCAGAAGCATGCGATCTTTGTTAGACCCTTATTAGTAGTTCTTCTTTTTGCCCTTGGAAGCATGTGATCTTTGTACCTACTCCCTGTTCTTACACCCTCTCCCCTTTCGAAACCCTTAATAAAAACTTGCTGGTCTGAGACTCAGGCAGGCATCACGGTCCTACCAATATGTGATGTCACCCCTGGCGGCCCAGCTGTAAAATTCCTCTTTTCATACTCTTTCTCTTTATTTCTCAGCCTGCTGACGCTTCTGGAAAATAGAAAGAACCTACATTGAAATATTGGGGGTGGGTCCCCCCCCATAGTTTACAAACAAATTATTAACTCACTATTGTGACTGTGTCACTCAATAGTATTGGCACAGGCATTAGTAATTTCAGGTATAGATATTCAAAATTCAAAGTACACCAAAATGTAGACAATATTCTAAGAAATTATTCCAAAAAAATGTTCTTGGAATAAAAAGAGAATGCTCTTTTTTTAAAAAAATAATTATTACTATTATTACTTTTTTATAGGCAGGATCTCACTCTGTCACCCAAACTAGAATGCAGTGGCATGATCATGGCTCACTGCAGCCTCAACTTCCTGGGCTCAACCAATCCTCCCACCCCATTCTCCTGAGTAGCTAGGACTACAGGTACGGGGCACTACACCTGACTAATTTTTTTTATTTATTTTTGGAAATGGGATCTCGATAAGTTGCCCACACTGGTCTCAAACTCCTGGAGTCAAGTGGTCCTCCCTCCCTTCCCTCCCAAAGTGCTGGGATTACAGCTATCATATCTGGCCAAAAAGTATCTTCTTAGCTAAGCAGCTTTTAACATTTCCTATTTTTAAAAAGCATTATCAGGATGAATATTCATATTTTATTTATCAGGTATATATAGTGTCTACTAAGTGTTAGGCACTGTTCCAAGCATTTTACTCATTCAATTCATACAATAGCCCTATAATGTAAATATTGTCATTGTTATCATCCCCATTTCACTGAAAAAGGAACTGAAGCACAGAGGTAAACTGTAAGCCCAAGAGCTCATAGCTAACAAATAAAGGTTCCAAGATTCAAGCGCAGCCATTCCCTCTCCTATACCTATTCCATGTATTTGTATATACTTGGCAAGAGTACATGGGAAGTCTGAGAAGCACAGAGAAGTGGAAGTATGTGAGAATCAGTTGTGGGTCCTAGTAAAAATGACAATAGGCCTCAGTTTCCTTGAGACAGTTCCAGTTTATGCCTATTGTCCCAGTGGAATTATCAATAGTATCCACTGTCATTCTCAATAGTGTCCAAGTTTGGACAATACATTGTATGGTCAACCTGCTCAAAGTGTCCTATTCTACTACCATGGGCAAGAGTATATTCATATTCTTAAGCCTTGTTGTCCATAATTCCCCCACCTGTGAAATACAAATGCTAAAGTTTGTTCTCTTTCTGCCTCCCAAGATGATATTATTGTGGCATTATGTAGAAGAATGTAAATGTACGGTGCAGTATTTTCAAGTGTTATACATGTCAGATAGTTGTAAAGGGAACTTCTACAACTTCTAAGCTGCCATCATGTGCAGTGCACAAAGGTACCTGCTTTACATTTGCTAATGAATTCATTGCCCGTGAGTATACCATGACTTTTTTATTCTTACAAAAAAAAAAAAAAACATTTATGATAGAAACCTAGGATAGAGTACAAACAAGTCATTAAGTCACTATTAACCATTATTACTGAACCAGAAACTATTACAAGGAACTTGAAAAGGAAGCTTTGCTAATTTCATTATATAACATCCACTTTACGGTTGACTCATTATTTCCACTTAAGCAAAAAAAATGAACAGAATGAAAAGAATACACTGTTTTGTTATTTAAAATACAGTTTAAAAGGCTAATACTGATAAGTAATTCATCAGATAGAAAAGCTATAGATTCACTTTACAAAGGAAAAAGTACATTGAGACCATGCTGCTACAGTAATGAGTTGAAATTCAGGAAAATCACCTGCATATTGGGAATTAAAAGATGTGAGTTTTGTTAAGTGTGTGTGTGTGTGTGTGTGTGTGTATGTGTGTTATGTGCCTCAATCCTTTTGTGTTTTGGCTTTTCAGTCTAGAAATTCACAAAAACAGGACAAGTCATAACATCTAAAATGGATAAATACATTATATTATTTTTATCTTTTTGTATCTTTCCTCAGTTTTCAATTTTCTGTTCCCCGATTCCCGTTCCACCTACTCCCCACACTCTTAATTTCTAAAATATTGTAATTCCATTACAACCTGTTACTCTCCTATTCCTCTTTAATTTATCCACTCACTAAGTGTACTCATCTCTTTATTAAAAACAAGGCAAGAAAACTAAATATAGTTGTTGTGTTTATTTTTTCTCTAAAATTTTGTCCTACTTTGCAACAGCAGAATTTTGGTTACAATTCTCTTAACTGTAAAGTGAGAAGTTTCAATTAGTTGATCCCTATGAAATGCACAGCTTTGTAGATCATGCAGCAATATATCGTATGAATGGATGAGCTTAATAAACACTTCAGACTGAAACAAGGATGGAGATTATGATGGTGTGAGTGGTTCTATCTTGCTTTGGAAAGTTGGGTGAAGGGATCATCATAACAACTAACCCTGCTTCATTTAAGTAATGAATCTCTGGCCAAATAAAGAAAAAGAAAGAATCAAGGAAGGAAAGGAAGAAAAGAAAAAAGGAGGGAAGAAAGGAAAGGAAAGGAAAGAAAACCTTTTTGGTATATAAAAACATAAAAATGCCAGATTTGTAGCAGTTACGTAATTTCTTTTTCCAGTGAAATTTGTTTTGTTAGTCATGAGAATCTGAAATACAAAGCCAAGTCATATAAATACAAATTTGGCTTTCTAAAAAATCTTTTTTATCTTTACGTGTCACAGAGAGTGGTTGTGAAAGTATTAATGAATGATGTTGTGCAGTCAGGAGACCTATGTGCTAGCTTTAGATCTACTTCTAATTAACTGCCCATGCACAATCTAGTCACCTAAATTTTTATAGGCCTGGACTTTGTCATGATTTCTAAGGCATCTCAGAATAAGAAATAATGGACAGGATTATATCTTTGGTCCTTTACAACTTTTTTTTACATTGCAAAACTGCCATACATTGACCAATTCTTTTCTATAGATAACCTGAGGTCTTTATAAAGTAAGATTTAAAAAGGGGAAATATTTAATGAGTAATATTTTCCAGTTATGCTTCCCACAAAGACGAGAAAATTATTAACATTGCATGTCAAAACTAAATTGCAGCTTAAATGTATATAATGAATGTAAACTATTATGATATTATTAAAATATTTTATGGTTACTCTTTATAATATCATAGTAGTCCAAGAACCAGAGCTTCTGACTTTAAGTTGACCTGTGCTTTCCATAAAGAACAGTTTCATACTTGTGAAAAAAATGTGTAATTGCTGTAAAACAATAGTTTGTGAACACTACTTCAGACTTTCTAATCATGCTCGAGGGAACACAAGAGCTCATTTCCTCTGAACTTCTACTACTTATGTTTTATGTTAAGAGGTTGCATTGGTTTGCAAAGGCATTAGTTAGCCAGAAAACTAGTCCCTTGAGCACTTGCTTCATTATTAAATGTAAAAGAAGCCACTAAATAGCAGGATGAAGGCAACTTTCACATTTACCAAAATTACCTAATAGGCTTATGGAGAACAGGTGAGTATCACTCCATTCTAGAGTACTAAGTACATCCACTTGAAATATAGAAAACACAGCCTCTTCGAAGCATGAAGGACTCTTTGTATCCTTTGATTCTCAGAAGCAAAAATTTAGCAAGTACAGACAAAAGTTATAATAAAGATACAATGAAGGCACTGCCTGCTTGGATTGAAGAGCACAGGAGAGAGAGCAATGAGGTCATTTCTAACTCATTTTTCTCCAGGTCACCCAGTCCTTGCAGTAAGCCAGGGTCAACTCCACCTAGACAACCTCCCCAGCACTGTAACTTGGTTACATAAGGGACCACCATATTGTGCTCACCATTTTCAGTTAAATTCATGGCAATGAAACTCTTTCACTCCCAGACAACTGTTTATCAATGACTGATAACATAATATTTACAACAGAGGAATAGCCTGTTTGAACCAGCACTTATCTTACCTGTAACTTGGTTTTGAAGAGACTATAAACTATTGGAAGAACTTGTCTGGTTTCCTGTTTTATGCCAAATCTTATTACATCGTTCTAAAAAAGAGGAGGAAAAGTTCGTTTTTTGAACAGCAACAAAAAAAATCACAGATATCAGAATGCTATTGAGCAAGTTAATGCAAAATACAGTGGAATAATACCTAGTCCAGGAATGAGAAGACATGAATTCTGCTTTTGAAACCTTTGAAAAATTATGCCTTCTCTCAATGCCTCAATGTTTTCTCATAAAGTAAGAAAGGTTTCTAAATTAAAGGTTTGAAGGTTTCTAAACTTTTGTTAGTATGATAATCCTTTTTTTTCAACAAAATTTACTAATGAATCCAACCTGTTAAACTGATAAAATTACACTGCTGTGGATGAAAAGGCAGCAAGAAACCCACACTGTCACCAGCCGCCTTCCTGTCTTCTCCCCTCGCCCCCATCCAGACTGCAAACCACTAAGCTTTGGCATCTCTAAGATCACTTCAGTGATTATGGATGGATGACAAGGAGAATAAATAAATCAGATGTTAGTTTTTAAATACTGATACTGGGCTGTCTGAGGCTCTGGAAAAGAGTTTAAGAGAAAAATAAAGGGGGAAGGAATTGATGGTCCTCTCTCAGTGGTTCTACATTCTGGCTACTGGGGCCTTGTTTTCGAGAACCCTTTTTATTATCATTCACTTCTGGTTTGAAAAGCCAAAGAGTCAAATAACAGAATGAATTAAAAAGAATATGTTGATTGTAATAAATTTCATATTTCTCATCTATACCAGTTCATTCTCCTCTAAGGAGAGCCAAAATATGCTTAAGGTAGCGATTGCTACCATACATTTACTCTCGTTCATCATAATTCTATGTCAAACATCCCTTAGAGAAATAACCAATTATAATCTTATTCAAAGATTGAATCCAACCTAAAACAAAATTAAGTCTGTTATTATGAGGTAGTATGAGACAATACCAAGTTGAATTTACAGATAGCCTACTATTCAGAATTTATGAAAGACTTTTCTAATGGAAAACTAGTATAATTGATGAGCTGGAGTTTAAAACAAACTTGAGGACAAATCGTGAAACGGAAAAATTAACTGTTCATTCAATAAATTGTTTTGCACCAATAATGATTCTGGCAATACTGTAGGTACTGGAGTTATAACTGTGAACAAAATAGACAAATATCCTTGCCTTCATAAAGCTTATATTCTCATTTTATTTTTATTTTATTCCTCCCTCTCTCCTTCCTTCCTTTCTTCTTCCCTTCCTTCATTATTTTCTTTTCTATATTCACCTTATTCTAGAAAGGATTAAAGGTGATACGGCAATACATTCCATAGAATAAAAGATTTAAGCTATAGTTAACAAGCCCCCTCACCCCCACCACCAGAAGACAACAGGCCCCTTTGTAGGACATGGACCACTGATGAACACTAGCTATTTACATTGAACATTCTAATTGTCAATACTCTAGTGTAAAAGAAGGGAGAAGAGGCAATAAGCACAAAGGAGTAAGAATAGAGAGGGAGAAAGAACAGAAAATGGGAGATGAAGTAACAAAAATCAGAAATTTTAAGCAGAGTGCTTTGGCAGAGACCACTAATTGTCCTCCAATATTCATTCTCCCCTCCCTTCCTTGTAATAATAGAATACTTCCCATTACCTCTTACTTTCAGCTGGACACATAAATGCCTACCCCCAAACTATACTTTGCAGAGTGCTTTGCAGCTAGGTGTGACCATATAACTAAGTTCCAGCCAAGGACATATGAAAGAAAGGAAGTGATGTAAGCAATTTCAATTCATATCCATATTAAGGAAGGGGTTTTCCCTCCATCCTTATGACTATCCACCATCAGTTGAGGCTAGGACAAGAACAGAGTTGTGGTAATCCACCTTTACTATCAGACGGGAGTCATATTTTAGGGAAAGCAGGGAAAAACAGAAGTAACATGAATTCCTTCACCTTATGGAATGAAAACTCCTCTATGCCCTCTTTCTTTTCTGAGTCACTGTATTTCTGAGTCACTGTATTCTGAGTCAATGTATTTACACTGTAAATACATTACACTGTATTTAGTAATGACTAAAAGATGAAAACAAACAAAAAAAATAGGAATAGATGCAAAGAAACAACATTCATTAAGTGCTTCTGCCTCTGTTACCAGAGTTAGAATCTTCAGGGAGTCTTAACTCTAGCTTGCTCAAGTCACACTAAGAGAGCTTCGTAAAATGATTCTGAGAGTTTCTGTGGACACTTCAGGTAGGTCAGATTTCAACAGTGAAAAAAAATTTCAGCAGGATGCTGAAATCATTCAACACAGTCACATTCTATCTATGGCTGGCTATCTGCTAGCTTCTTATTACACAGAACTTAAAAACACCTTTTTTCCTATCATACAAACATCTCTACCTTGCTATTTTGCTTAGCAGGATGGATTTGGCATGGAGTTGTTTAAATATGAAATATTTCTAGCCTCTTCACTCTTTAATTCCAGTCTTCATGACAATAAAATAAAGAGTGATAGAATGGATTACTATTTTTGTGTACACAAACTGGGCAAATACAGACCTTGGATACATATCATATGAGTAGATACTAAACAATTATATTTTATCATTGAGAATGCTTTCTTTCCCCCAGAGTCTTTTCTCTAGTATTTTTAGAAAATACCATAAACAATTATTGCAACACATGCTTTGAAATAATAATGGTAGACCAGGAGTGTTGGCTCATGCCGGTAATTCCAGCACTTTGGGAGGCTGAGGCAGGCAGATCACCTGAGGTCAGGAGTTCGAGACCTGCCTGGCCAAGATGGTAAAACCCTGTCTCTACTAAAAACACAAAAATTAGCTGGGTGTGGTGGCATGTGCCTGTAACCCCAGCTACGCAAGAGGCTGAGGCTGGAGAATTACTTGAACCCGGGAGGTGGAGCATGCAGCGAGCTGAGATCACAACACTGTACTCCAGCCTGGGCAACAGAGTGAGACTCTGTCTCAAAAAAAAAAAAAAAGAAAAGAAAAAAGAAATAATAATGTTAAACTTCCCCCTCACTTGCTATAACTTATTCTTCTTGTATATTTGCTACTAAACTATTGAAAGCTATTTTTGAGTCTACCATTAAAAAGTATTTACAAATATTTGAATAATCTGAGTAATTAAGCATTAAAAGTAGTAGAGAAAAATAGGTTAAGGTGATGCAACAAAAATGTATAGCATGTCCTGACATTCCATTTTTCTTCAGATTTTTATTTGTTTGCTTTTCCTCCTACGCACCATAATAAAACATAGAGTTACAATCAACGTGTGATGACAAATGGTCTCAGGGTTGAGTTTGCATTCCTCTAAATATATTGGCATTTGTAAGCTGGAAAAGATAGATGTAATCAACCACCCTCAGACAAAAGTAGGATGACTATTTCTGGCAAAATGTTCAAACCACATTAAGCCCTAATTTGAAATGATGTTTGAAAGAAAGCAATGCAACTAGGACCAATTTATTTGTACAGCAACTAAAAACTGAACTCACTAGACATATTTAAGAGATGGAAGCAATTAAATGTGTTTGTTTTCTAAATAGACCAAGTATATTAGAAACTTTGAAGGCAAAAAAATCCCATTTTACTAGACTCGATCATTTGTTGCTGCGCAATAGTTAAATCATTTTCCTTAGTAGTCCTCTGAGGTTGTTCTAATAAAACATGCTATTTTTAAGAGGGAATAAACAATCTGTTTAATTTCACATTATCAATGTGTCATAGAATTTTTTTCTAGTTAGCAGCATGCAGAAGTATGAAATCGCTGTGAGAAAGTGTGGGACAACCTTTTTTTGCTGGTATGTGTGATCCTTACAGAAAACCAATTCCTGTTGTTTACTCATTCAAATGTTTGTCAGACTCTTCTGCAAACTAGTGGTGCAGAGAGTCATTTTTATGGTGGGGCGGGGGGCGGGGATTGGTGGTTTTCATTCTTGTTTTTCAAAAAGATGAATTTCGATGGTTTCTCCTTGTATGTTTCAAGTTTCTATGGTAGTCTGAGAAAATTCAGGTAAAATTATATCATTTGAATCCTCTTACATACATACCTAGACAATGATTTAGCATTTCAGCTAATGATAACAATTGTTCTGGCTCCAAGGAGACTGAAATAGTGACATTTGTATCCAGAATAATATCCGGCTCCAAATGTGGGATGACCAGACAACAGCATATCATCAACTCTTTGGCTAATATATGTACCATGACCACTCAATCAAAGAGGGTTTCTTTAAGACCAAGTGTCCTAGACGTTCTGGCATCTTTTCCCCAGGGCTACACCCTGACAAGCCTGGCTAAGAAAGGTGGCTCTTTACACACCATAATGAAGCCCAGGCCCAGGAGGGCCGCACTGCCAAGGTCCCACTGAAGTTTGCCAAGAACTGATGCTATGGAGTATTGAAAACAGGACAGGACTCTGTCAGTTCTCCTGCTCCGCATAACTAGTTTGCAGAAGAGTCTGACAAATATCTGAATGAATAAACAACAATAGGAATTTGTTTTCTGTGAGGATCACACATACCAACAAAAATACATGAGGACAGCCCCTGCATGGAAGACACAGGAAAGACAGAGAGGAAAAGGAGAAAACTCTAATTTTTTAATCTCATTCCAGCATAACTCCAAAGAACTCAAGAGCTCTCCTCAGGGTTTATTTACTTCATGCAAAACACTAACAATTCAATATTGCTAACAGTGGTGGTTCCTCCTAGAAATCCATCTAGGGTTAGGAGATATATTTGACTTTGATATGTGCCTATTCAAGCTTCTGAGAAAAGAATTAAAGAAATGCTCCTTAAAGAAAGGAGCAGCCTGAAAGATATTCACAAGGCTAAAATACTGGTGAGACAACTAAAGCATGACTAAAACATCAACTTCAATGAATTACTTCACTTCAAACTAGTATAAGATTTCATATATAGCAAGTCTAAAATATTTTAATTGAGCTAAAAACCAATGAATGTTTCAGATCCCATAACTGTAATATTCATCACTTTGGCTAAAGTATTTAAAGATTAAATGTTTCTTCTACTTAAACTACATTAAGAATGAAAATACAAATAATACATGAAATAAAAACACATTTTAAAGAAATTCACATTATAGATTTATCTATGTAAAATTGATCTTGTCCCAGGGAACAATCCTGCTTTAACAGAAAGGATTAAAAAAACTCAAAGAGCTTTGAAGTATTACCTTTAAAAACAAAAACAAAAACAAAAACAAAACAAAACAAAAAAACCCTAAAACTTACTAAGCAAGAATAGTCATAAAATTTAAATCATTCAGCAAACACTAAGTGAGTACATGTTATATGTAAGACATTGTAAACTTTAATTTTCATAACACATAGCATATGTACAATACCCTCTCAAGATGAGCTTGGTACCACATGTACAGACCTATGTCCCACTCCGGGTAGATAATCTTTCACTGGCCTATTCTCAGTTGGAATTTACAATTTACTACCTTGCAATGCCTATACATTCACCTTGTGTGCATCTTATAACACTTAAGATACAATGGTACTAAAAGGCATATGTGACTTTCTCTAACTTCAGCATTACATTTTAAGTCCTTGGACATGTTATTGAAAGTCCTTACTAGGCAGAGCTTTCCAAACTAACCAGAACATATCCTTTTAATAAAAAATAATAGCTATGTTCTCATTTTCAAAGTTTGTGATTAAAACCTACAGTGAAAGAATCCAGCTGAGAAGAAATTTCCTCTTGGGTCAAAAAAAAATAATGTCATTAAATGTATCAGAACAATATGAAATGAAGATGTTGCTGTTGGGTCCTTCACTTATAATAGAAACCAAATATGCTTGCTGGCTTAGTTAAATCCACAAATTATTTGTCACATAAGATTTCAACAACAATTTTAAACATATAAAAGTTAAGGTACCAAAGAAAATCCCACTGTCAATGATAATCAAACTACACAACTATACAACTTTTTGCATGTGATTTAATTGCCCAGATTTCAAAGAAAGTCACATAATCTCACGAGTTAAAATATTTCTTTTTCTTATTTTAAGCACGGCAGGACGGCTTTTCAAAACATGACTTGTAGTATTGGGTGCCATTCCAACTACCAATTCAGATCCTTTGACATGGAGGCTCAGTTTGCTAATCTTGGCTTATACTTTTAAAAACAACTTACTACAACTTTACATGGCAGCATTCTGTTTTTCTTACAGTTTATAGCTGAAAAATGCACTCTTTAATTACTCTTGATATTGACAAAGGGCACTGTGACTCATTTTATTTTTCAACATAGAGCTAAAAGGTACATGAATCATCCTTTTGAAATTTGGAATACAGGCAAAACAGTGGCTGCGAATGGAGTCTAAGTAAATAATTCCTCTCATCATCTAAACTTTTTTTCAGGGCATCAGCACTAGAAAAAGTCATTTTCTTAGCAGTAGCTTATTGCCCTAAAAAAAGAAATGGTGAAAAATTTATTCCCAGAGAACAGTTTATTTACTATAAGATGTGGCTCAGTAAAGTGTTTTGTATGCTGAAAAAGTAAAGTTAATTCTTCCTGTCAAAGCCTTAGGAAAACAGGCACATCGTAAACATACTTTTGCATTTTAGAGCTGGCTCTCTTTATTTTAGAAGAGAGTTTTTTCTATACATCCCTTAAGTCGGCATTCTTAGATGTGTAGAAACGAGAATAAGTAATTTAATAGTATCCTGGTATGACAGATCTAATACAACATATACTAGAGTACATTTTTCACTCTCCACATGGGAATACAAAGGGGGAAAGGGGGAAGTGTAGAAGA
Organism: Mandrillus leucophaeus; assembly: GCF_000951045.1. Classification (NCBI taxonomy): domain Eukaryota; kingdom Metazoa; phylum Chordata; class Mammalia; order Primates; family Cercopithecidae; genus Mandrillus; species Mandrillus leucophaeus. The sequence continues at coordinate 1,561,656 of NW_012106330.1, forward strand.
TAAAATCCCAAGAGATGAAACTAATACTTCTCTATGAAGAACTTTAAGCTCCTTCAAATAGTGGGGTTAAGTCAGTGCCAAGGCTCAATACTGCCCTCTCCTTCCTAAATGCAGAAATACATATACAATTTGAGGATAAAAATACAGGATAACAAAGCAAAAAGTAGTTACTGGATACATAAAATTCACCATAGTTTTTTTTTTAATTTTTGTCATTTTTGGTAGGAGGTCCAATCACTAAAGGTAGTTTAAAAGCTTTATTAAATTAACAAATATTTTAAAACTACAAAATGATTCTTTTTTGTACAGATTCACTTCCTCCCAAAAAGCTTAATTTATAATTTAAATGATAATAGCCCTTCCCAAAAACTAAACCACCTTTGTAAAACTAATGAAAGACCACCAAGTCAGGAGGATGGTAGGAACCCGAATTATACTAAAGTACAGATGTAATGGATTACCAGCCATTATTCCAGATGTCACAATATTTGCAGTTTCCCCAATTACTCCTGCAGATAACATCACTATTGTTAGAACCTAAGATTGGACTTTTGAGATGTCTTTTCAGGTTTTTGCATTTCTGACCACTGACGGCTCCACCCAGATACACCAACCAGTCCTGTGGCCCCACCGAGAAGTAGACTCAGCAAACAGGAAGACTATTTTCCACAGCTCTGTGACTGTACCTCCAAACAACCAGCAGTACCCATTCCCCAGCCATCCACCTCCTCCCAACTATCTTTGAAAAACTCTAGCCTCCAAATTTTTAGGGAGGCTGATTTGAATAATAATAAAACTCTGCTCTCCTGTTTAACTGGCTCTGAATATGTAAAGTTGTTTCTCTATTGCAGTTCCCCTGTCTTGATAAATTGGCTCTATCTGGGCAGTGGGCAAGAAGAACCCATTGAGTGGTTACACTATTATTGATAACAGTCCAACTTATTTTTCTTATTTTAAAAGATATTTAAAGATTGAGACAACTACTAAGGAAGTAGATAAAACCAACCTTAAATTTAAGCAGAGTACTTCCCTGGACTATCTTTACTTTAGGATTTTTATACTCATTCCCTGATTCCCATGGTTTCCTTACCTAGTAATTGATTCCTGAAAATCCACCATTACAATAAATATATTTTTTTAATTAAAGCTTTTATCAGAGGCATTTGAACCACAGTGACTCCATCTTGAACACAGTCTGGGTAAAATAAGTCTGACACCTACTGGGCTGCATTCCCAGGAAGTTAGGCATTCTAAGTCACAGGATAAGATACAAGGTCAGCACAAGATACAAGTCACAAAGATCTTGCTGACAAAACAGCATGCAGTTAAGAAACTGGCCAAATCCCACCAAAACTAAGATGGTGATGGAAGTGACCTCTGGTAATCCTCACTGCTCATTATACACTAATTATAATGCATCGGCATGCTAAAAGACACTACCACTGGTGCTATGACAGTTTACAAATGCCATGACAACATCCAGAACTTACCCTAGATGGTCTAAAAAGGAGAAGAAGCCTCAGTTCCAGGAATTGCCTGTCCCTTTCCCAGAAAACTCATAAATCCATACCTTGCTTAGCATAGAATCAAGAAATAACTAGGCCAGGCACGGAGGCTCATGCCTGTGATCCCAGCACTTTGGGAGGCTGAGGCAGGTGGATTACCTGAGGTTAGGCATTCAAGACCAGCCTGGCCAACATGGTGAAGCCCCGTCTCTACTAAAAATACAAAAATTAGCCAGGCATGGTGGTGTGGTGGTGTGGGCCTGTAATCCCAGCTACTCGGGAGGCTGAGGCAGGAGAATTGCTTGAACCTGGGAGGCAGAGGTTGTAGTAAGGCGGGATAGTGCCACTATACTCCAGACTGGGCAACAGAGGGAGACACCATCTCAAAGAAAAAAAAGAAAAGAAAAGAAAAGAAAGAAACTATAAGTATAATCAGTTGAACAGCCTGTACCGCTGCTCTGCCTATGGAGTAGCCATTATTTATTCCTTTACTTCCTAATAAACTTGCTTTCACTTTATTCTATGGATTCGCCCCAAATTCTTTCTTGTGTGAGGTCCAAGAACCATCTCTTGGGGTCTGGATTGGGACCCCTTTCTGGTAACCATTTCAGCTCTATTAAAATGAAAATAGCTCACAGAGACGTAAATATGTAATACAGCATCAACTACAAAGATCTTACTGTACTTTGTTCTCAGGTAGGGTGGCAGCAAGTTCCTGGACAGTTCCTGGACAAGTTTTTACCCAATAAATTATACCTGTTGTCCCAGAGTAATTATCAAAACTACTCCTTTAATATTGATAAATTTTATGATTATCCTCAACTTAGTTCCTTTCTTCAGAGTAGGATTTAGTGGAAGAGGGGAGACCACTGTGGCAAATAAGGGATCATGACCAACTGAGTAAGAAATAGATTGGGAACACTGAGGGGAAAAGTACTCCTCAGGGAATTATTTAGGTGTTACCTTTATAGGACTTAAAAGACAAAAACCCATATAGTATGAAATGCAACACAATCTTGACAACAGTAAAATGCATATTTAGCATACGTGTGTGTGTGTGTGTGTGTGTGTGTGTGTGTGTGTTAAAGCACCGTTTATCAATACATTTTCTAGCAATTTATACTTTGGCAAAAGACAAAAATGCTAATTTGGAATATCTCTTCTCACAATTAATAACTACTATCATTACTATTACTGTAGTACCACTGTTACTACCATTTCTCAGATCCAAAGCAAAGACTACATATAGATTCAGCCTGAGAGAATCAGAGGCTCAGGAGAGGCACTGTTTGGCTATAAACACTGGCCCTGTTTGGCAAACACCTTTCCTCCCTCTGGTATACCGAAATCTTTCAGGGAATCCTAGAAGGATTCACAAGGGACTCCTTCAACAAGGAAATTGTGAGCTGTTGGAGATGTTACTCATTGATCCCTGACTGATACACAAAAAGCCCACATTCTTAAAGGTAGGGTTCAAACTCAAGAAGGACTTTCGACTCAAGGAGATAAAGGTGAAAGGGGCCAATGCTCCAATGAGATGAGTGGTAGAAGGAGACTCAATGCTCAGACTTTAGAAATAGAAAATAAGATGGAAACATTTCTGTGAAGAACATACTTTACATAAATCATAAGAATTATATTAAAATTTCACCACAGAAATAAAATAATCATAATATTTTTATACCTTCTAAATTTAATAATTCAAAGCGTCAAGGCAGTTTTTTCTTTAAGTAAACTATGAAACGAAATCAGGCTCAGAAGTTTTTCCCTTCCTTTAGTAACTGCCAATCTTTATACAAAAGTCACTGGAGCAAATTACCTCCTCACCCACCACCTCCAAGTTTTTAATCAATGTGTGTTTTAAACATTTTGGCTTTAGACCTTTTAATAAAAGGCATATATTTTACATGTATGTAATGTCATTTGACAGAATATGTCTTACAAAGTTACTATTCATGTGTTGCAAAAAGTAAATATGACATGTTTTTAAATGATCAAAGGGGACTTACTTCATGTTCATCAATACTGCCTTCAGTCCTCCAAGAAATCAGCGCTAACTTTAAGTCCTTTCTGCCTTTTATCCAGAGTTAGAAAGAACACCAAACACAGCTGCCAAACTTCACAATGCAGAGGATTGGAGAGACTACCCGTGAAGCATAAGGAGCACCAGATCTGACTGCTTTGCCTTGGCCCCTTGAACCAAAAGACACTGTGCACCACAAGCTGTGGGCCATTCCTAAAGCTTAGTTACTGGGCATGTCAGCTCAACTGTAGGGGAAAAGGTGGTGAAATAAAAACATCCAGAGCTGGGATGTTTTCTCTTGCGCCCTCTTGGTGGTGTTAGTAAGTGGCAGTGTTCCCATTGGAAAGCTGAGCAATTAGAGAAAAGTACCCAGAAGTTTCTCCATATATAAATTAGTAGAAAGACATATTCTCATCCTTGAAGAGAGAAAATGTTCTAATTGTTATAATTACCAACAGCCACATCCTTCGACTATTTCCTCTTATAAGGGGAAAATTAAGAGAGCTGTTGGGGGTGCTATAAAACTGAGGCCACTTGCTAATTGAGGACAGTCTGAAGCTAATAAATGGGCCGAGTAAACATTTCTTTGCAAAAAGTATTATGACCAAGGTCTTTTAACCTTAAGTGACCTGAAGAAATGTCCCAAAGGGCAAACTGAAAGTGATAATGTGCCCTTTAAAAGTGACTATCAAACTCTTTCAGAACTTGTGCCAGGCAAAAAGCTTAACAATCGCACTTATTCCTAGATACAGCTAATGAAAATTATTTAAAAGATTAGTCCAGAATTTTCATGCTACCTTATTAGAATGGTTACAACCGGTTATTTGGTCCTTTCTTTTCGCCGATTACATGACAGGGCATGATTTTTCCCCTGAGGTAAATTGTGCGAACATGAGTTCAATTAATTTAATATTCCTAATCTCACTGACCTATTGAGTGGAAACAAAATGATATGTCAGTGCGGATAGGGGAGGGAAATGTAAAGAGTGAGAGAGGTACAAAACAAGTTATCAATATGTGGATAGCAGCATATAATTTGTTTTTGTTTTTGTTTTTGTTTTTGTTTTAAGTGCTGATTCTGGACAGGAATGATGGCTCACAACAGCAGTCCCAACACTTTGGAAGGCTGAGGTGGCCAGATCACTTGAGGCCAAGAGTTTGAAACCAGCCTGGCCAACATGGTGAAACCTCATCTCTACTAAAAATACAAAAATTAGCTAGGTGTGGTGGTGGGTGCCTGTAATCCCAGCTACTTGGGAGGCTGA
>NW_012106330.1:1566498-1569081 GCF_000951045.1 Mandrillus leucophaeus
TCCTTGAAGAGAGAAAATGTTCTAATTGTTATAATTACCAACAGCCACATCCTTCGACTATTTCCTCTTATAAGGGGAAAATTAAGAGAGCTGTTGGGGGTGCTATAAAACTGAGGCCACTTGCTAATTGAGGACAGTCTGAAGCTAATAAATGGGCCGAGTAAACATTTCTTTGCAAAAAGTATTATGACCAAGGTCTTTTAACCTTAAGTGACCTGAAGAAATGTCCCAAAGGGCAAACTGAAAGTGATAATGTGCCCTTTAAAAGTGACTATCAAACTCTTTCAGAACTTGTGCCAGGCAAAAAGCTTAACAATCGCACTTATTCCTAGATACAGCTAATGAAAATTATTTAAAAGATTAGTCCAGAATTTTCATGCTACCTTATTAGAATGGTTACAACCGGTTATTTGGTCCTTTCTTTTCGCCGATTACATGACAGGGCATGATTTTTCCCCTGAGGTAAATTGTGCGAACATGAGTTCAATTAATTTAATATTCCTAATCTCACTGACCTATTGAGTGGAAACAAAATGATATGTCAGTGCGGATAGGGGAGGGAAATGTAAAGAGTGAGAGAGGTACAAAACAAGTTATCAATATGTGGATAGCAGCATATAATTTGTTTTTGTTTTTGTTTTTGTTTTTGTTTTAAGTGCTGATTCTGGACAGGAATGATGGCTCACAACAGCAGTCCCAACACTTTGGAAGGCTGAGGTGGCCAGATCACTTGAGGCCAAGAGTTTGAAACCAGCCTGGCCAACATGGTGAAACCTCATCTCTACTAAAAATACAAAAATTAGCTAGGTGTGGTGGTGGGTGCCTGTAATCCCAGCTACTTGGGAGGCTGAGGCAGGAAAAATTGCTTTATTCTGGGAGGTGGAGGTTGCAGTGAGCCAAGATCTCACCACTGCACTCCAGCCTGGGCGACAGAACAAGACTCCATCTCAAAAAGAAACAAAAAAACAAAGCAAAAAGTGTTGATTCTATTATATGCCATGAGTGGGGAATTCACCCTGGAGAAACTCATCCCATCACATCTCAGGCTCCAATCCTTTCTTTCAAGAACCATAACACAAGAGTCCTTCATCAAGTGTCCCTTAATGCCCAGAGACAGAAATAAACCCATCTCCCCTGATGACAGTCTCTTTCTATCCTTTTATCAGTTTTATATAACATTTCTATTTCTTGAGGTACTCAACCACCTTGATTATCTCCAGAACCTTTAATATGCTAACATACATTGCTAATTTTTAACAGAAGGATATAGTGTACCTTTTTTCCCAAACTTATTTAACTAGAAACTTTTTTTCTAAAGTATACCTTGCAGGATTAATGTCCTACCAAACACACTTTGGAAAATACTGCTTTAGGTTAAGAACAACCCTTTAACATTTTTCAGTACATCTGTTTAATCAGTTATGCATCTATCCCACAGTACTTGTGCAAGTGGATTTTCATATCTAAATTCTTTACTTGGGGAAACCAACTACCCAAACATAGTCTGGAAAACAGAGAGGAATGTGGTTTAACAGCAGCACATTCCTTCCTTTATTCGTTCAAAAGAAAGTAAGGAACACCTACCGTGAGTCAGGCTCTATGCTAAGTGCTGGGCATACAAAAATGGCCAGGACTCAATTAATTACTTCTGTCAAAGTGCTCACTGTTTTCTGGAGGATGTAGACAGAATCATACACTGTACACACTGCCACAGCTATGACTCACATGGGAGTGCAGTATACAACCAGAGTAGCTTCATGTGGAAGCTTTGAATGTACACATGTAACGAAACAATATGATATAGTATGATGAGTAACACTACACGAAATTTATACTCCACACAAAAAGAAATGTAACTCCATTTCGATATATCAGGGAATAGTCACAAAAGAGGAGCTGTATCCTCCTTCCCTCTTCTGTGATCACTAACAGTGGTCCAAATGTTTTATTGACATTCTTGTCCCTCAATAACTGAGAATTATTTACCAAAATACTGAAAATTAAAATATCACTCATCTAAAAATCAACCAAAAATTCCTCTTTTTGCAACACAATTTGTATGCTTATAAATATAGGTCTATATAGCTGATAACAATTTGCTACTATATCTTGGGTATTTAAAATCCAATATCAAATAGATACTTGCTTCTCTAAAGTTGAAGTGAAGCATATGCTCTATGAATGCTTAGGACCTGTATTCACAGATAAGCGGAAATTACTTATTAATATTATGAATGAGAAGAATGTTAAAAATGTAAATTGGTTGTTTTCTAAAGCATCTAGCATCTTCAGCATTTGGAAAAAGAAAAGACTTCAAGATTATTGCTTAATGCTATAAGTGATTTCTTGGACTACTTTAACCTACAGGGTTGAGGAGACGGAGGTAGAAAGGAGTGACATTGAAATGGAGTCAGGCTTGGTGAACCTGCTGTGGACTAACTGTTCTTCCAATTCCTCTATTTCAGTCACCAACAACTAAATGAAGACAAGCACCTATAACTGTCAAGAAAAGAACGTTCAGGTCTACCAAAAGAGAAGAATGCAATTTTCCTTCTTAGGAAGCAACTTTTAAAACTAGAAAGC
>NW_012106330.1:1570937-1571237 GCF_000951045.1 Mandrillus leucophaeus
TTTCCTTCAGAAGGCACTGTTTTAGGGCCTTGAATAGCAAACAGAATATTCTATTTCATATCATCCTTTCTTGAGAATATTTGTCAGCAGTTCTATAAACAGAAGATCTAGTTTAAAGACTGCAGACCTGAGATGCATACTTAGGGTTACATTACAGCATATACAGCATCAACTAGAATTTCCCAATATACTATTGTTACCTGTTGTAAAGACAAAAATCTATTCCTAAGCATGTGGCTGTGCTATAATGATTCCTCTCTTAAGCTCGATGGTTTGATTGCCAAGGCTGAAAATATCAGT
>NW_012106330.1:1575787-1576544 GCF_000951045.1 Mandrillus leucophaeus
AGCAAAAAGCGTACATGAACATGTCAACCTGATTCTGCTTAACAAGCATTTACAAAGTAGCTGCTAGGTACAGGGCACAGGGAAACATTCAGAGCATTCTTTAATCACTTCCTTGCCCTCAAGGGGCTTACAAGGACATTTTAGCTTCCCTTGCAGGTAAAACCCTTAGGTCAATGGTTCATTTTTTATAGAGTTCTTTGTAAGAGGTTTTGCTGGAAATTAAGGAAATATATTTTTGCTACCAGCCTGTGTTTGGAAAGAGGACTATAGAACTGATCTTATTTGAAAGAAAATAGCCAGGATCTACTTGAAAATCCTGAAATGTATGTTTCTACAACACAAATATTATGTGGATATTGCTTGCCCATTCCCAGCCTGGTTCTGAGAACACTGGGTTCACCGAGGGAAAAGGAAACAGAATAAAGTGATAGAGATAGAATTTGTTATATGTAAACAGCCCTAGGTTAGACTGAACAACAGTAATAACCAGGCCCCAGGCATGTCAGAAACATATCTTATTAACACTTCAAAGAGGGCATTTTTATCCTAATTTAACAATGAGGCTCAAAGGGCTTAGGAAATTTGCCTGAAGTCACACAGCCATGCTGTGGCAGAACCAGGATTCTAATCAACGGATGTCTCACCACAAATTTCCACTCATCAGCTGCCTCCACGAAAAGATGATGGATACCTATGCAGGTACCTACCATTAGTCAAAACAAATATCTTTGACTTTAACTTTAATGCTGCACAAAGC
>NW_012106330.1:1579644-1582458 GCF_000951045.1 Mandrillus leucophaeus
GTGAAACCTCGGTAAATTATAAGTCAGAGTGTCAGTTTCCACATGTGTAAAATTAGGGAATTCAAGGATTTACTTGTCTAAGGACTCTTCTGATAAAAGAACAAATGGCATCTGCAAATGCATAAATATTACAGAGTCACATATAGAATGGAGTGATACTTCGGTTAACGTAAAGAACTATGAAAATATTCTCCAAGGGTCCAGAGCCTACAATCCACAAGCAAGCCCCTGGTCTTCCATTAGCTAAATGTATGAGTTTCTGAAAATCATCTCATATCTTTGGACCACTGTAAAACAAGGCAGGTGGAATAGATGATCTGCAAGTCCCTTCTAATGCTAAATTTTATTATTTGGGATTCAAAGAAAAGTCTAGATAGGACAAAGAGAAACCAGGTTTAAAAAATGACTAAAGTAAACATTAAATTCTCTGACTTCCCTTGTTTTTATATGGGATTAGATTTTCATTAATTGTGCTATTTGGTAGAGGATTAAGTGAGAGGAACGACTATATTCTAGTAGATGATAGGATATCAATTATTTCTTTAAAAAAGCATTATGATTAGGTTAAAATAGGGCAGACTCCAAGTCCATGGACCTATTAAACACCATTACGGATTTATTGTCTAGCACAGTGAGAAGAAGTCAACTGGGATACATAGCATTTCAGTTACTTTTAAGGCTGTCCAAATGCTGTGGCAAGATTTCATTGTACTGAGTAAGTGTCAAAAGGAGTTCAAGGTACGTAGCAATTCAAAAGACACATTCCTTGCTCATATAAATTAGAAACAATTATGCTTTCCACCTATAGTCTGAGTACTGAATGATATAATAATTTTCAAAGACATGGGTAATATATAAGGATGTGGTCCCAAAGTCTTTCATCACATCTCTTTTTATCCTACACACAATTCAGGTTAAAAATACTGCCTACATCTTTATTTTGATCATAACTCAGGACACTGCTGCACTGTGGCCTGGCAATAGCTTTCCTTCCTGCATATGTGCTACATGTATACCACATTCAGGAGTTGAACAGTTTTGTCATAAACAAGGACTGATTTGAGCATTAGTTGTGCTGACTATCACAGACCTGGCAGTTCACTGAGATTAGATCAACAATACAACAATACAACATTACAAAACCATCATCAAGGCTTGACAATATTGGTGATTTACCAAGGCCACCAAAATGGAATTTGGCCAATATCAATGCCCTCACTATAATATACCTAATTTTTTTTGAGGCGTGAGTCAACATGCCCAGCCAATATACCTAAATTAAGGGCTTTTGTGGAATTTATTTAATTATACATATAATATTTATCCTTTACTTTCTATTTGTGATACTAAATATTGCAACTGTACATTTTACATTACAAGTTTCTGAGTCATTGAAAGACATTTGTAACAAAGAGGAATGTATAGGTACATAACTATAGAGTTTTGCATAATTATATAATACATGCAATGTACCATAAAAATAGGAGGCTACTGTCACATTGATTTCCACAAGTTACTATGTTCAGTTACAGCAAAAAGCGTACATGAACATGTCAACCTGATTCTGCTTAACAAGCATTTACAAAGTAGCTGCTAGGTACAGGGCACAGGGAAACATTCAGAGCATTCTTTAATCACTTCCTTGCCCTCAAGGGGCTTACAAGGACATTTTAGCTTCCCTTGCAGGTAAAACCCTTAGGTCAATGGTTCATTTTTTATAGAGTTCTTTGTAAGAGGTTTTGCTGGAAATTAAGGAAATATATTTTTGCTACCAGCCTGTGTTTGGAAAGAGGACTATAGAACTGATCTTATTTGAAAGAAAATAGCCAGGATTTACTTGAAAATCCTGAAATGTATGTTTCTACAACACAAATATTATGTGGATATTGCTTGCCCATTCCCAGCCTGGTTCTGAGAACACTGGGTTCACCGAGGGAAAAGGAAACAGAATAAAGTGATAGAGATAGAATTTGTTATATGTAAACAGCCCTAGGTTAGACTGAACAACAGTAATAACCAGGCCCCAGGCATGTCAGAAACATATCTTATTAACACTTCAAAGAGGGCATTTTTATCCTCATTTAACAATGAGGCTCAAAGGGCTTAGGAAATTTGCCTGAAGTCACACAGCCATGCTGTGGCAGAACCAGGATTCTAATCAAGGGATGTCTCATCACAAATTTCCACTCATCAGCTGCCTCCACGAAAAGATGATGGATACCTATGCAGGTACCTACCATTAGTCAAAACAAATATCTTTGACTTTAACTTTAATGCTGCACAAAGCCTTATGAGCACCTTTTCAGTTTTTTTCTTTTTAAACTTCCTCTATAGCTAGATCCTTATCTTTGACCTCTAGTGCTTTGTTTTTTTTTTTTTTTTTTTTTTTTTTTTTTTGGTCAATGGTAAAAGCTCAAAAGAGTGTGTAACACTTACTAACTGTTGGCACTGAGTTGAAATAGGTTTCAAATTGTTCTTTCTTACTTGTATAAGCATAAAATCCAATCCCTTCATTGATCGAATACAAAGTCAGGTTTCAAGAGCACAAAGACCAGGTCTCTAACTGACTGCTACATTCAATTGTCTTGTCTCAAATAACATAAACTAACATACGGAAACCTCCAAACTAAAGATCTGGTCAGGAAACCAGAAGCGGACTTCAACCAACATAATTTTTCATTCCAGTTTTAGATGGTGGTGGAATTAGTTGGGTAAGATAGAATATATTGACACTCAGTAGAGGCTATATCAAATTGTCATAAAGAGAAGAGACTATTAGAAATATAAGGACTAGGAGAAGCCAAATATCTTTCT
>NW_012106330.1:1582639-1586796 GCF_000951045.1 Mandrillus leucophaeus
TTGTGATACTAGATAAATATTGCAACTGTACATTTTACATTACAAGTTTCTGAGTCATTGAAAGACATTTGTAACAAAGAGGAATGTATAGGTACGTAACTATAGAGTTTTGCATAATTATATAATACATGCAATGTACCATAAAAATAGGAGGCTACTGTCACTGAAAGGACACAAAGATAGATGTGTACCTGCCCCCCACCTGCTACACCCTTGTTCTACTCTCTAATCTTTGCACATACCAGAGATTTCGTAAGTTCTGTGAGTACCTGGTTTTCTGCACATACCAGAGATTTTGTTTTGCACATACCAGAGATTTTGTAAGTTCTGAGGCAAGGTCACAAGACGTGTTTAAGTAAGATAAACTCTTGCTGCCATAAACCTACTCTCCCGCCTCAAAGTTTGAACCAAAATATCAGAAATGGCGGGAACCAATCATAGTTAGCCAAATCGCCTTGTTCAAACACTAGCCAATCATATATCTGATTTGTATAATAACTCTATGCCCACTTTTCTTAGACTATATAACATTGTTCGGAGCTCAGTGGGGGAGCTCTCCTGCCCGTCTCGTTTCTCGAGCGAGGGAGAGTTCCAGGTTCGAACCTGTAATAAAGATCCTTGCTTCTTAGCTTTGACTCTGGACTCTGGTGGTCTTCTTCGGGGAATAAACGGTCTGGGCATAACATCACATTGATTTCCACAAGTTACTATGTTCAGTTATAGCAAAAAGCGTACATGAACATGTCAACCTGATTCTGCTTAACAAGCATTTACAAAGTAGCTGCTAGGTACAGGGCACAGGGAAACATTCAGAGCATTCTTTAATCACTTCCTTGCCCTCAAGGGGCTTACAAGGACATTTTAGCTTCCCTTGCAGGTAAAACCCTTAGGTCAATGGTTCATTTTTTATAGAGTTCTTTGTAAGAGGTTTTGCTGGAAATTAAGGAAATATATTTTTGCTACCAGCCTGTGTTTGGAAAGAGGACTATAGAACTGATCTTATTTGAAAGAAAATAGCCAGGATTTACTTGAAAATCCTGAAATGTATGTTTCTACAACACAAATATTATGTGGATATTGCTTGCCCATTCCCAGCCTGGTTCTGAGAACACTGGGTTCACCGAGGGAAAAGGAAACAGAATAAAGTGATAGAGATAGAATTTGTTATATGTAAACAGCCCTAGGTTAGACTGAACAACAGTAATAACCAGGCCCCAGGCATGTCAGAAACATATCTTATTAACACTTCAAAGAGGGCATTTTTATCCTCATTTAACAATGAGGCTCAAAGGGCTTAGGAAATTTGCCTGAAGTCACACAGCCATGCTGTGGCAGAACCAGGATTCTAATCAAGGGATGTCTCATCACAAATTTCCACTCATCAGCTGCCTCCACGAAAAGATGATGGATACCTATGCAGGTACCTACCATTAGTCAAAACAAATATCTTTGACTTTAACTTTAATGCTGCACAAAGCCTTATGAGCACCTTTTCAGTTTTTTTCTTTTTAAACTTCCTCTATAGCTAGATCCTTATCTTTGACCTCTAGTGCTTTGTTTTTTTTTTGTTTTTTTTTTTTTTTTTTTTGGTCAATGGTAAAAGCTCAAAAGAGTGTGTAACACTTACTAACTGTTGGCACAGAGTTGAAATAGGTTTCAAATTGTTCTTTCTTACTTGTATAAGCATAAAATCCAATCCCTTCATTGATCGAATACAAAGTCAGGTTTCAAGAGCACAAAGACCAGGTCTCTAACTGACTGCTACATTCAATTGTCTTGTCTCAAATAACATAAACTAACATACGGAAACCTCCAAACTAAAGATCTGGTCAGGAAACCAGAAGCGGACTTCAACCAACATAATTTTTCATTCCAGTTTTAGATGGTGGTGGAATTAGTTGGGTAAGATGGAATATATTGACACTCAGTAGAGGCTATATCAAATTGTCATAAAGAGAAGAGACTATTAGAAATATAAGGACTAGGAGAAGCCAAATATCTTTCTATCAGTCAAGAAGCAATGAGAATGTGATACTAAGATAAGAAACCTAAGAATTCAGCAAGCAAAAACTTATACAAGAAAAGTTATGTTACAATCTGTGTTTAGACAACTGGAAGGTACTTTTTTTGTTTATTGTGTGGTAAATACAACCATCCCTATAGAAACAGAAATGCCTGTTCATCTCCTTACTTTCAAGTCAATAGGTATTTGTCTTTAAGAAATGCCCAAACCAATGGATTAAAAAATATTGTGTTGTTTAAGCCAAAGGATGCCTAATATTGCCGGCAACCACCACAAGTTAGGAAAAAGACATAGAACAAATTCTCCCTTAGTGCCTCCAGAAGGAACCAGCCCTGCCAACACATTGATTTTGGACTTCTAGCCTCCAGAGCTGTAAGACAATACATTTCTGTTCTTTTAAGCCAGAAACATATTATGTTATTTGGCAAGAATTTTATTTCTGAGAGTGAAGCATAAGCTACATTGAATTGTGTTGTTATTTTGATGTGTTAATACAAAGAGATTTTTCAACTCTAAAGTAAATACAAGTCACTATGGCCCATTATTCTGCATTTATTTTCTCTCTCTCTCTCTCTCTCTCTGTGTGTGTGTGTGTGTGTGTGTGCATGTGTTTTGCCTTGTTTTGTTTTGTTTTTGAAACAGAGTCTGACTCTGTTGCCCAGGCTAGAATGTAGTGGTGTGATCATGGCTCACTGCAGCCTTGACCCCCGCTGCCAGGCTCAGGTGATCCTCCCACCTCAGTCTCCAGGTAGCTGGGACTACAAGCACGCACCCCCCTACGCCCATCTAAATTTTTGGTATTTTCTGTGGAGATGGAGTTTTGCCATGTTGCCCAGACTGGTCTTGAATTCCTGAGCTCAAGCGATCTGCCACTTCAGCCTCCCAAAATGCTGGGATTACATGTGTGAGCCACTGCACCTGGCCCAGCATTATGATTTCTTAGTTAGCACAAACACATAATCTTAATGATGCTGTTCAGTACAGTAAAAGCATTAGCCACCTGTGGCTACTTAAATTGAGTAAAACTAAATAAAATTAAAAATTCATTTCCTTAATCTTCCAGCCACATTTCAAGCACTCAACAGTTGCATATGGCTAGTAGCTACTGTATTGAACAGGACTGATCCAAAATGTTTCCATCAATGCAGAAAGGTGTGCTGGAAAGTGCTGGGTTAGAAGGATGAGATATGAAAACTATCGCTTCCATTTAAAGAAACTCCTGCCTTCTCATCCAACATTGACTTCATAGCACTCATATAATGACAGCTATACTCCACAGTCTCATAAATTTCACTTTCTTTGATTCACAACCTAGAAAAACCAAACAACTGGCACTTTATTATGCACAGTGGCAGGTCAGCATCTAGTTTGGAGACACTATTGTCCTTTCTGTTGGCAACTGTTATCTTGTGCAGTTCCATTTGTCTGGATTAGAACACAGTTGTTGTAAGAAAATGGAAAACATGATGTTCCCCCTTCAGCAATGACCCCGATTTACCCAGTGTTCCTTTTGGGATTGTTCCTATGTGACCATGAAGCGCATTTCATACCAACCGTAATCCTGCACTTGCAAACAACTAGAGTAACTCAAGATAATAAAAGGATTGATCCTTGATAGAGGAAAGCTGTGAACTGCTGCACGTCCAATATTCTCATTGAAATATATTGTGTTAAAACATTGTGTTAAATAACGATTAACTAACGGTGATTTAAAAAAACAAAAATCCACCCAGGAGGCAGACAATCAATATTCCACTGGGTGCCTACAGCTCTTAAAATAGGTTTAGAGTCTTTTTTAACTATATTATAGGGCTTCAAAGTTCTTACAATTAATTCCTCAATCATATGTATTCTATTTAACTTATATTTATATTTATCCTATTCTCATTATTTCATTCTACCTAATTCTTGCCTGTATTGAAGTCTCTAAATTCATTTGAGAATTATTTGAATAACTTTTCTCAAAACCAGTGCCTCTGGCATTATGTTAAAACTTTTAGGCTTAGTGCAGTTGCACACAACTGTAATCTCAGCACTTTGGGAGGTGGAGGTGGGAGAATCGCTTGAGGCCAGGAGTTCAAGACCAGCTGGGCAACATAGTGACAGCCTGTATCTCCCAAAAAAAAAAAAAAAA
>NW_012106330.1:1587938-1590212 GCF_000951045.1 Mandrillus leucophaeus
TTAACACTAAGGCATATCACTGAGTGAGACACATGTTGTTGTGGTGACATTTCATCTTATTGGGTCCTTTTGTGAACATTCTGTTGTGGCATTAGTCCAAACTCATTGCTGCATACTAAACAAGATGTTCTCTGTTTGACTGTTTGGTGGTAACCAATGCTATTGTCTGTCAGCAGGCAGATATAGAGGACCTCATAGAGACACAGCACTGTCTGCACTGGCCATTGTGGCAAGAGAAGTATTCTGCACAGTGAGATTAAAATGACTTGTGGATTTTTTTCACAAATAAAAAGTATAAAATAATACAATTCATACTAAATTATAAGGGCTAAAGGAAGTGTCATGCACGTCCGTGTGAAGAGATCACCAAACAGGCTTTGTGTGAGCAATAAAGCTTTTTAATCATCTGGGTGCAGGCGGGCTGAGACCGAAAAGAGAGTCAGCGAAGGGAGATAAGGGTGGGGCCGTTTTATAGGATTTGGGTAGGTAAAGGAAAATTACAGTCAAAGGGGGGTTGTTCTCTGGCGGGCAGCAGTGGGAGTCACAAGGTGCTCAGTGGGGGAGCTTTTTGAGTCAGCATGAGCCCAGAAAAGGACTTTTACTAGGTAATGTCATCACTTAAGGCAAGGACAGGTCATTTTCACTTCTTTTCTGGTGGAATGTCATCGGTTAAGGCGGGGTGGGGCATTTTCACTTCTTTTGTGATTCTTCAGTTACTTCAGGCCATCTGGGCGTATATGTGCAAGTCACAGGGGATGGGAGGCTTGGCTTGGACTCAGAAGCCTGACATTCCTGCCTTCTTATATTAATAAGAAAAATAAAACAAAATAGTGTTGAAGTGTTGGGGTGGCGAAAATTTTGGGGGGACGGTATGGAGAGAGAATGGGCGATGTTTCTCAGGGCTGCTTCAAGCGGGATTAGGGGCAGCGTGGGAACCTAGAGTGGGACAGATTAAGCTGAAGGGAGATCTTGTGGTAAGAGGCGATATTGTGGGGTTGTTAGGAGCATTTGTCACATAGAATGATTGGTGATGGCCTGGATGCGGTTTTCTGTGAATTGAAAAACTAAACGGAAGATACGAGGTCTGTATAAGAGGAGAAAAAACAGGTATTGAAGGACTAAGAATTGGGAGGACTTAGGACATCTAATTAGAGAGTGCCTAAGGAGGTTCAGCATAGCCTTGCCAGCAAAGATATTTATTTACCTTAAAAGGGAATTTAGAGTGGCGGTTTGGGATAGCACCAGGAGATATCAGCTGTGATGGCTTGGAGAAACAGTGCAAACTGGCAGTGTAAACACGAGCAGGGCATTTATGAGTAGTTGAGAACGGTGAATAGGAGTATGACTAGACAGAAGATAGTAGGGATGACAAGTTTTTTGGGGTGCAGTCCAAGTTGATCTGGTGTCTGGAATGAGACTGGGACCTAATAAAAAGGAGTGTCCACACAGGAGCTCAAAAGGGCTGGAACCCGTAGCATTCTGAGGACAGGTCTGAATTCTGAGAAGGGAAAGTGGTAAAAGTATTGTCTAGTCCTTTTTAAGCTGGTGACTGAGCTTGGTGAGGTGTATTTTTAAAAGACCATTAGTCCACTCTACCTTTCCTGAAGACTGAGGACGGTAAAGGATATAAAGGTTTCACTGAATACCAACAGCCTGAGAAACTGCTTAGGTGATTTGACTAGTAAAGGCTGGTCCGATATCAGACTATATAGTGGTGGGAAGGCCAAACCGAGGAATTATGTCTAACAGAAGGGAAGAAATGACCGCGGTGGCCTTCTCAGAGCCTGTAGGAAAGGTCTCTACCCATCCAGTGAAAGCGTATTTTCCTTGGTCTAAGAACCATTTGCCTTGTGTAGGAAGAGATTGATAGGTGGAAGTTTCAGTGGGGGAGTAGATGGGAGTGGCCGATGTGAAGGAGGAAACCTGCCGTGAGGGATAGAAGTTGGAACGCTAGCTGCTTTTTTAGCTAACTTATCAGCAGAAGCATTGTCCTGAGCGATGGCTGGGGGAAGAAATTGGAAGTTATGAGAACTGTAGAGAGCTGAGCATAGTTTGTGATTTTTTAGGGCCTCTAACAGTATTAAAGCAGTGGCAGCCACTGCGCGCAGACATGAGGGCTAGGCTAAAACAGTAAGGTCAAGTTGTTTGGATAGAAAGGCTACAGGATGCGGTCCCGGCTCTTGTGTAAGAATTCTGTCCGCACTAACCATGCCTAGGAAGGAAAGGAGTTGTTGTTTTGTAGAAGGGATTGCGGTTTGGGAGATTAGCCGGACA
>NW_012106330.1:1594177-1595048 GCF_000951045.1 Mandrillus leucophaeus
CTTGCCCCTCCCCCAGAAAAGCAGAGAAGGGGTACAAACAGGGAGAGAAGGGGTTGGGGTTCTTGCCCCTCCCCCAGAAAAGCAGAGAAGGGGTAGAGACAGAGAGAGAAGGGGTCAGGGTGCTTGCCCCTCCCCCAGAAAAGCAGAGAAGGGGTAGAGACAGGGAGAGAAGGGGTTGGGGTGCTTGCCCCTCCCCCCAAAAAGCAGGACTTGCCGCTAAGGGTGAAGGACCAAGGCTGGTGTCCCTGCAGCATGGTCAGACACCTCTGAAACGAGGGTGAGTAATCAGAGAAGCATCCCTGCAATGATTAAACACCAAGGGAAGGCTGCCTTCCCCAGTCCATGACCGGTGTGGAGTTTTGGGTCCATGGATAAAACGTGTCTCCTTTGTCTCTACCAGAAAATGAAAGGAATTGAAATTAAGAGAAGGGAGAGATTGAAGGGTGGCACCAAGATTGAAAGGAGAAAGAGGTCGAGGGATAGTAAGAGAGGTTGGAGAATAGAGTAAAAAGAGGCCACTTACCTGATTTAATATTGGTGAGATGTTCCTTGGGCTGGTTGGTCTGAGGACCAGAAGTCATAGGTGGATCTTTCTCACAGAGCAAAGAGCAGGAGGACAGGGAATTGATCTTCCAAGGGAGGTCCCCTGATTCGAGTCACAGCACCAAAATGTCATGCGCGCCCGTGTGAAGAGACCACCAAACAGGCTTTGTGTGAGCAATAAAGCTTTTTAATTACCTGGGTGCAGGCAGGCTGAGTCCGAAAAGACAGTCAGTGAAGGGAGATAAGGGTGGGGCCGTTTTATAGGATTTGGGTAGGTAAAGGAAAATTACAGTCAAAGGGGGGTTGTTCTCTGGCGGGCAGCAGTGGG
>NW_012106330.1:1600903-1602577 GCF_000951045.1 Mandrillus leucophaeus
GCAAGGGAAACAGGCCCTTGAAAAGAAGGTAATGTGGAGTGGGTAGCCTCCGTATTGATTAAGAAGGGGACGAACTTACTCTCCACTGTAAGAGTTACCCAAAGCATCTGTGATGGTCCAGGAGACTTCCGAGGCGATGGGGCAGCGTCAGTCTTCAACCACGAAGCCGAGAAGGTCTGGGAAGGAGCCAGTCAGAGATCCTTGGGCCAGAGCTCCAGGGACTCTGGGAGTGGCTGCCAGGCGAGCTGGACAGTCCGATTTCCAGTGGGGTCCCGCACAGATGGCACACGGTTTAGGAGGAATCCTGGGCTGCGGGCATTCCTTGGCCCAGTGGCCAGATTTCCAGCACTTGTGGCAAGCTCCTGGGGAAGGAGGATCTGGAGGAGCCCCTGGCAGCTGCGGTTCAGGTGTTTGGAGTTGTGTGTTGGAGATGTGGCTGGGGTTTGTCTCACAGCGGAGGCAAGGAATTGCAACTCAGAAATAAGCTGCTACTTGGCTGCCTCTACTCTATTATTGTACACCTTGAAGGCAAGGTTCATTAAGTCCTGTTGTGGGGTTTGAGGGCCGGAATTTAATTTTTGGAGCTTTATTTAATGTCGGGAGCAGATTAGGTAATAAAATAAAACGCATATTAAGAATAAGACGGCCTTCTGACCTTTCAGGGTCTAGGGCTGTAAAGAGTCTCAGGGTTGCTGCCGAACGAGCCATGAACTGGGCTGGGTTTTTCATATTTGATGAAAAAGAGCCTAAACGCTAACTGATTTGGGAGAGGTTGGATAAAGAAAAAGGAGCATTAACCTTGACTATGCCTTTAGCTCTAGCCACTTTTTTAAGAGGGAATTTCTGGGCGGGTGCGGGAGGGCTAGTTGAGGAAGGAAACTGTAAGCCAGACTGTGTGTGAGGAGGGGAGGTGATAAAAGGATTATAGGGTGGGGGAGCGGAGGCTGAGATAAAATTGGGACCTCACTCGGCCTGGCGAGGAGGGGAGAGGTCAGACGGGTCTGTAGAAAAGGAAGACTGGAAAGACTCAGTGATGCTTGGGGTTGGGACTGAGGGGACAGGCGGGAGGGAAAGAAGGAAGATTTGGGAGAGTTGCATTGGGAACAGAGACTAGGGAGGGACCAACATGTAAAAGAACGCCTGGACGTCAGGCACCTCAGACTATTTGCCCATTTTACGACAAGAATTATTTAGATCTTGTAGGATGGAAAAATCTAAAGTGCCATTTTCTGGCTATTTGGAACTACTGTCGAGTTTGTATTGGGGTCAAGCGGCATTGTAGAAGAAAATAAGGCATTTAGGTTTTAGGTCAGGTGTGAGTTGAAGAGGTTTTAAGTTCTTGAGAACACAAGCTAAGAGAGAAGAAGGAGGAATGGAGGGTGGAAGGTTGCCCATAGTGAAGGAGGCAAGCCCAGAGAAAAGAAAGAGTAGAGATATGGAGAGAAGGAGTTCGGGGGTTCTTGCCCTCCAGAAAAGCGGGAAAGGGGTCGGGGCATGGAAATAAGGGTTTGGGGTGCAAAAATAAGAGGTTGGGGTGCAAAAATAAGAGGTTGGGGCACAAAAATAAGAGGTCGGGGTTCTTGCCCCTCCCCCAGAAAAGCAGAGAAGGGGTACAAACAGGGAGAGAAGGGGTTGGGGTTCTTGCCCCTCCCCCAGAAAAGCAGAGAAGGGGTA
>NW_012106330.1:1603317-1617820 GCF_000951045.1 Mandrillus leucophaeus
ATAAGGGTGGGGCCGTTTTATAGGATTTGGGTAGGTAAAGGAAAATTACAGTCAAAGGGGGGTTGTTCTCTGGCGGGCAGCAGTGGGAGTCACAAGGTGCTGAGTGGGGGAGCTTTCTGAGTCAGCATAAGCCCAGAAAAGGACTTTCACTAGGTAATGTCATCACTTAAGGCAAGGACTGGTCATTTTCACTTGTTTTGTGGTGGAATGTCATCGGTTAAGGTGGGGCAGGGCATTTTCACTTCTTTTGTGATTCTTCAGTTACTTCAGGCCATCTGGGTGTATATGTGCAAGTCACAGGTGATGTGATGGCTTGGCTTGGGCTCAGAGGCCTGACAGGAAGAATGACTAACCACCTATATTATTTTAACTAAAGAGAAACTCCAAGAATTGGCAACAGTCTTTATTTTTTATTTTGAGACAGGGTCTCTTTCTGTTGCCCAGGCTGGAGTGCAGTGATGCAAACACGGCTTATAGCAGTCTCAATGACTTGGGCTCAAGCAATCCTCCTGCCTCAGACTCCTGAGTAGCTGGGACCACTGGTGCACACCACCACACTCCACTAATTTCTAAAATTTTTGTAGAGATGGGATCTTGCTATGTTGTCCAGGCTGGTCTTAAACTCCTGCACTCAGGTGATCCTGCCACCTCAGCCTCCCAAAGTGCTAGGATTACAGTCGTAAGCCACTGCACCCAGCCCACAGGCAGTAATTTATAAAGAAAAGAAATTTATTTCTCACAGTTCTGAAGGCTGGGAAGTCCAATATCAAGATGGCAACATCTGTTGAGGGCCTTCCTGCTGCATCATCCCATGGTGGAAGGCAGAAGGTCAAGAGAGCACACGCATGAGAATGCAAGAGCAAAAGGGGAGCAAACTCATCCTTTCATCAGGAGCCCACTCTCACGCGAACACCATTAATCCATTCATGAGGGCCTTGTCTCTCAAAGGTCCTATCTCCAAACGTTGTTGTATTGGGGATTATGTTTCTCACACAGGAACTCTGCGGGGACACATTCAAACCACAGCATAGGGCGAAGGAGAACCTTACAAGCGGAGGAGCTGGAATTCAAAACCCAGTAGCCTGGTTCTGTCTTAACCGCTATACTCACAGGAAAGCTGGGAGAGGACAGCAGAGGTTGGAAGTGCAAATTTAAAGGTGGGTCTGAAAAAACAAGTCAAGAATTTCACCTCGCTGATGATAGACATGTATGAGGTAAAATAAAAAGACTTTTCAGGCAACTGTTTCTGGAGGGATTGGAAGAGCTTCTGATGCCACTGAATTCCTTGACATGTTCTGTAACTTTAGCTTCCACGGCACTCTTTTCTTCGATTCTCTCTACCTCTCTGATGATTCATCTTTCGAATTCATGTCTCTTTCTTTTCCCTCTCCATTTTCTCTGGCATTTTTCAGGGTTCTGAATGTGCTCCTTTTCTACCTTTCTGGCTTCTCTCACAGCTATAATTCTTTTTATTTTTTTTTAAGACAGGGTCTCACTCTGTCACCCAGGCTGGAGTGCAGTGGCACAAACACAGCTCACTGCAACCTCGACTTCCCCAGGCACAGGTGATCCTCCCACCTCAGCCTCCCGATTAACTGGGGCTACAGGCACACACCACCATACCAAGCTAATTTTTGTATTTTTTTTAGAGATGGGGTTTCGCCATGTTGCCCAGGCTGGTCTCAATCTCCTGGGCTCAAGCAATCCTCCTGCATTAGCCTCTCAAAGAGTTGGGTTTACAGGCATGACCCAGAAAGATATGATATTTAACAGGGCTGTGGATGGGGGGATCTTTAAGTATTGCAGATAAGGATGTTGTTTTAAAATCCCCTCAGGTGATCCTGATACACATACCCCACCCTACTGTGTGTACTTGTGCACACACACACACATATACACACATGCAAACACACAACCACGAGAATCACTGGCTGATAAATATGCTGATGACTCTCAAACTTTTTTGGACACCTCATCTATTTCCCAGCCACCTACTGAACAATTCCAACCTCAGACACATAAATCATACATAACTATTCCCCAGGCCCTCTGTTGACATTCCCTGTCATGCCGAATGGTATCAGACCTCAGCTCACAGTCTCTGCGAGGCTCTTTCTCCACTGACTTCTCAAATCCAATATACCACCAAATCCATGTGATTCTCCTTCAAATGCAGTCCTCTTTCTCTTTCCTACTGCCACTGCAACAACCTTGAATTTCTGGGTTCAACTGACTTTTCACCCACCCTCCTCTAAATAACTGCAACAACCTTCCAACTAGTCCCCTTATGCTAATCCAGCCTCTGTATCACCAATTTATCTCCCCTAAGTAGAATCTACACATCCCCCTTTGTAAACAAATACCTCATATACCATAAAAAAATAAATCACCAACACCTGCCCTAACCCACCTCTATAACTCCATTACTGTTCCCTGTCTCCTTCCCCTCCTCCAGACCCTACACATCAATCACACTAAACCCGTTGTCCCTCTATGAGTGGACAATAAGCTTTCATGCTTCCATGCTACAAGTGCTACTTCCTCTGCCTAGCATATCCTTGTTCGCTCAGAAAACTCCTACTCACCCTTCAGTACCCAACATAATTATTTACTTCCTCAGTAAAACCATTCCTGGCTCCCTCTTCTAGGTCTCACAGTACTGGGAGGCTCCTGCAGGTGCAGGACCCAACTTATACCATGATATCCTCTCATACCCAAGCTCAGTATCTGGCAACTGGAAAAAAACTCAATACAGTCAACGTTTTTGCTCAATGAAGACCTGAGAAACCTGACCCAGGAAGTTAAGTAGCTATTGAGATCATCTAATCAAAAAGCTGTAAACTACAAAAGTAACGGTGATCAAAATGGAGAGAGGAAGGTGGGCCAGAGAGGTTAGCGACAGTCTTGATGAGGAGTATACAAAACAGAATAAAGAGCAGAATAACCAATGTTTTTGTACTTGTGAGATTTGAAGGTTGATGGTTCATGAATAGTACTAGAGAAATTAGGAACATTTATTCTCTATGATGGGTTCTTTTATATCAAACTTAAATTATGTAGAAAATACGTGAAAATTATTTCAAATAATTGTAGAATTAAGAGAGCCTCTAAGTAAAATAATTATCCTTATGTCCTCAATGACAGAGTTATTACTAGAAATCAAGTGTCCTGACACTCAGTACTTTTTCCACTGTAGTATCCTGACTCTTTAGATTCCAAGTTCTGGACTTGAAAGCTGACTGTTTCAGCAAGGCACAGTGGCTTGTGCCTATAATCCCAGCTACTCCGGAGGCTGAGGTGGAGAACAGCTTAAGCCCAGGAGGTCAAGACTGCAGTGAGCCATGCTCACTCCACTGCACTCTAGCCTGGGTGACACAGTGAGATTCCATCTCTTTAAAAAACAAAAACAAAAACAGACGAACAGCAACAACAAAAATCTGACTATTCCAGAAAAAGCGTTGAAATATAGGGAGTTACCAGATGAATTCCCTTGAAAGGGAGCTTCATAATCAACCTTAATATTGTATGTCTTGGCCAACCAAGCATGTGTCTTTAAAATAAACTGTTCTCAACTATTAATTAAAATGGTCTTGTCAAATTATGAGTTTATCTCACCTTGAAATCAAATCAAAAAGAACAAACAGTAGAAAAGCATGAGTTTAAATAGCCTTTCATGCCTAGGTATGATTATGCACAGAGAAAGAAACAGAAAATAAATATTTATTTGTCCAGAATTCAGCTGTATGAATCCAGGAAACAATTTTTTTCCTGTTACTATTAATTAAAGATGTGGATATTCCTACATGCCAGAGATATTGTTATAATTAAGTTCTTTTAAAAATGTGTTATTAATATTTCAACAATCTGGAAATCATACTCCTAGGTTTTCACCCAAATGAGTTGGAAACTTATGTCCATGAAAAACCTGCACACAAATGTTAGCTTTATAGCAGCATTATTCATAATTGCCAAAATCTGGAAACAACCGAGATGTCCTTAAATAGTTGAATGAATATAAAAATTGTGCTATAACTTGTACAATGGAATATTATTCAGCAATTGAAAAAAATGAGCTATTGAGCAACAAAAAGACATGGGAAACCATAAATGTATATTGCTTGGTGAAAGAAACCAGTCTGGAAAGGCTACATATTGTATCATTTCAACTATATGACAATCTGGAAAAGAAAAAAATTGTGCAGAGTGGAAAGATGAGTGATTGTAGGAGATATAGGGCAGGGGAAATGGGGAGAGAAAAATAGGTGGAACACAAGAAATTTTTAGAGCAGTGAAAACTATTCTGTATGTCTGAAATCTGTATGGCACTAACTTTTAAATGCTTGTATTAAATAAATATAAATACTGGTATTATGTTTATGTTTAAATATTATTATTTATGTCAATATAATGTCAATTACATTTTCTTTCAAAATTTAATTTTGCCCAATATGCAAAAACACAATTATAATTTCTTGTTGGAAGCATATATGCCAGCTTAAAAAGAAGCATAGATACCAGCTGATTTTCTTAAAGAATGTTGTCATTGTTTATAAGACATATATGATTATATTAAGATAAAACATAAAGTAAATAAGAAAACCTCCTTTAGTAGCTGTCACATGCATCATTTGTGCCAGCTGCCTGACTTTTATACATTACTACACTGTAGGATCATGAGTAAAGCCAAAAAGAATGTGGATGATGTGGTATATATAAGTCATCAATATATGTAGTCAGCCTAATCTACAGAGTGGTAATTATTTCCACTATTCTCAAAAGTAAAAGATAAATCATTAATGGAGCCATAAGGCATCAACTCTTCCTTAAAATGTACAGTCTACTACCATTTAACATGTCTGTATGTCAATGAATTCATTCTACAGGTATTAATTAACAACTGACACTCAATAAAATATGTAGAAAAAATTAAAGTATGCTAAAGGTGAATCATCCACTAAGGACACATTCATCAATGTGAATACAATATTAGCATTCACCTTTACAGTGCCTTTACTTATGTTGCTTACATGCCTAGATTCCTTTTTGCCTTCATTTTGCCCCAAAACTTGTTTCTTAAAATATTTGCTCATATTCCACTTACTTCTCTCCTGAGTGATTATCAATCACTTAGGATGTTAGATGGTGGAAGAGAACCAGATGTAATATCCCACCCCTAAACACTCATTTATTCCCAGGTGACTATTTAAAAAGCAACTCAAGAAATATGATCCCATTTTCAGAAAACTGAGGCAAGGAGAAAGACAATAAAAGAGATACAGAAAAAAACAACAAACAGTAGTTCTAGAAATTTTACCTACCTCAATTAAGGTATATACTTTGGCATGTAAGGGAATCATATTCAAAATTTATAAGATATGGCCTTTATGTCATTTATTTTTATTTAAACTAAATTTCAAAACAAATAATTCTTATTAACTGTTTAAAATTTGAGAGAAGACGTGAAGATTTTCATTGTAGACCATGTTTTCTTAAATTAAAATCTCCATAGCAAAGTGATTTTCAGTATATAGCATTCTTACTGCTGATAGAAATAACAGTCTGTTATTACTTATATAGCTCTGCCTTAAATTCATTTGTTCATATACATTAATTTAATGTCTTTGGACAATATCTCTTATCTTTTATCAATTTCACTCCACTCAATCTCCTATGCATTTCTAATAGCTCCAACTGCTAATTTTCCTTCATTGAAATGTTAAATATTATTTATGAGCGCCTTAAAAATCTATATATACTAACATGTTATAATTACATTGATTTTCATAAAGACAAATTAGTTCTGAAAAAGAAGAAGCTATTTTAAATGTTTATATTCTATCCTAAAAAAGAGTCTTCAACTGAATTTTTTGTTAAATTATGTTGCAGTATTTTACCAATGTTCTTTGGTTCAGTATAAATGATATGGTAAATTTGCATTCAAATTCATGGAACTTTTGAAATCTGTTTCCCATTTAGCTGGCCAGCCAAAAACAATATTTTCATTTGTAAACAGCTGTTTCATAATCAGCTCTTTTGTACTACGTGGAATTCCATAAAAGACAGAAAATTTTATTTAAAATACAGGAATTGCATTAATCCACTGCAAATCATTGATTAGTTTTCTTATACTACCACACATTTAACTTATAAGGAAAGATTTTAAGGAAAATTTAATCTTGTGTCCAAATATAACATTACTTTAAACATGAGGTCATCTAAACATCTGTCTCCAATATATCACTGGGGATTTAAATCAAAAGTCTGCTAAACATGTACAATCATTTTGAAAATAAATAACAGGACAAATTCTGTCTTGATTATGATTATCATGCATTTTAAAAGGAAACATTTATTCTAATAAGAAAAGTCTGAACTAATTTAAACTTTATTGAGATTAAGTTAAAATAGTTTCATACGAGAGTAAGAGATATATTTCATTTATTTGCTGCATAACAATGCTTATATTTCAACTTTTCAACATTATACTCTTAAATTTTTACTCACAAAAAAACTGATACCTTTATCTCTCCATATATTTTCAATAGTAAAACATTCAAGGAAAAATTTCAAGACATAAAATTTTCCACTCAGTAACTGAAAAATGAATAACACAATTTTCTTTCTGAACTTTCCTTCCTTTAGGGCAACACTATGAATGTTCAAGAAGAACTAAAATAGTTCTATCCATTTAACTGACTCCTATGTTATGCTTTAAAATAAAAGAATGTAGCTAATTACAAAAGACAGTGAAGGCAGTACATTCCCTTCAAGACTTTATAATCATCATAAAGTCAGTGTATTTTTTAAATGAGTAATTAAACTCTACACCTGACTTGTGCCTGGTAAGTATGAGTAAATTCAGCAACAGGATATCTTCAGAAACCAGCTAAATACTTGAGATGAATTAGCATTACAAATAAACCAAAATGCTTAATCATTGAAGCAATTTCTGCCGAAACTAAAATGAATATTAGCAGTTGAAGAGCTGGAGGAAATAAAATTAAAGCATCACTGAATAGTATATTCTTAGAAAAATACCATACCTTCCCCTAATGCTGTGGAAATCATCAGAGAACCCAGCTGCAAGGAATATTAATGTCCAGGTTTGTCTCACATCTAGTTGGCTGTTGCAAACTATAACTGTAGGTGGTAGTTATGGTTTTCTAAACCACCTCACTGCATTTCTTCTTTCTGCTTATATCCCAGAGTTGCTAACTTTGGCCATGGCAATTTCAGATCATATAGTCTGCCTTGGTAGATACAGGATAAAAACTTTAAAATGTATTCACAGCTCTCTGAGTGTAATTCCTTAAGGGCAAGAACTATGTCTTACTAATTTTGGATATCCATTCCCTAGAACTACATCTGACACATATCTGCAGCTTGATAATGCTTGGTAAATGCATGAATGAGTTGATGAAAGGAACATCTGACTAAAACCAAAAACTTCTGCCTGGCTCTGCTGAACTGCCTACTAATACACTGCTTTAGTTTTCCCACCTATAAAATGAGGCTTATTCTTGCCCCGCACCCTCACTGAGGTATTGGGAGAATTGAACGAGAGCATAAACACAAACATTTATTGTAAAACTAGCAGTAGCAAACTAGTGTAATCATTTTGATCATCGACAATGTATCTAGATTAAACTGTATATGCAGAAAAACAGATACTGAATGTTAGATGAAGCATTTATTTATAAAAACATTCTTTTGAAGAAGCTTAAAATCGAAATAACATGCTTCTAAAATAATGTGATATGTTGAAACAGAGAAATAATCTTTTGAAAATACAGTTAAAGGACTGGGGGCTAAGAAATCCCTTTGGAAAAGTTAAGTCTGGTGGGACCATTTTTTTTTTTTTTTTTTTTTAACTTTATAAGATCTTAGGGCTGGGCACAGTAAGGCTCATGTCTGTAATCCCAACATTTCGGGAGGATGAGGCGGGTGGATTACTTGAGGTCAGGAGTTCGAGACCAACCTTGCCACATGGTGAAACTCCGTCTCTACAAATAATACAAAAATTAGCCAGGCGTGGTGGCACAGGCCTGTAATCCCAGTTACCTGGGAGGCTGAGTCAGGAGAATCATTTGAACCCGGGAGGAAGAGGTTGCAGTGAGCTGAGATCACGCCACTGCATTCCAGTCTGAGTGACAGAGCAAGAAACTGTCTCAGAAAAGGGGAAAAAAAAAAAAAATCTAAGGAACTTAATAATTAATATCTTTTGTATTACAAGGAAGAAATTCAAGCTTTTTTATATAATTTTTTAAATTATTATTATACTTTAAGTTCTAGGGTACATGTGCATAACGTGCAGGTTTGTTACATATGTATACTTATATAATTAATACAACTGAGCAACTGAGTTTATCTCAGACTTTAGCCTTCCCAGTCCAAAAGCTGAACAACGTAATGACTAGATAAAGATGCTAATTCAGCATTAGCAATGTAAAGCATGTTTTTGTGTGTTGCCAGTGTTTTTCCCAACACATAAAACACACAAAAAAATCTGTGGTTAAACAACCACAGATATGATCTAAGTGGGAAATCTCTGCATTTATACTGGCCTTTGTATTAAAAAAGCATAGAATTGTCTATGATTATTTCTTTCAATTAACTGCTTTTCAAAAAAAACTGAAATATAAAAATAATTTTGCTTTAGTGTAGTTTTCCATTTGCGTAACTTTATCTCACACATTCAAATTTGAGTTATCAGTTATTTTATCATTTTCCATCGTTTTCCTAGTAGATTTACTCTACTATGTAAATGTTAGTAGCAAGTTACCCCTTTAAAAATCACTTAATTTTGCTTTTCTCTATTCTATTACTCAAAATACCTGAAACAAAATATGTAAGGTACTATATGTCACTTTTTATATTTTTCTAGATTGTGCTGACGTTTTTATTTTTCAAAATAACCACTGTAGTCAGCTATTTCTGCATTTTTGTCTGAATACTTTGATATGATACAGGCTCCATCGTCAAGGATAGTATTTCTCAATCTTGGCTGCACATTGGATTCAGCTAGAGCAATGTAAAAAATGCTGATTCCTGGGTCCAATCCTCAGAGGTTCTGATGTAGTCAGTGTGGGTTGTGACAGTGGCCTCTGTATCTTTTACTGTTACCCAAGTGATTCTAAAGTGTAGTCAAGGCTGAGAACCACTGCTCTGGGAACTCACAGTCTTGTAGGGGAGATTAATAACAACAGTGACAAACCCATTTATGGTGTGCTTAATTGTGCCAAACAGCAGGCTAAGCATTTTATGTGCCTCATCTCATTTAACTCACAACAATCTTATGGAGAAAGATTCTGTTACTATTCCTATTTAAAGACATGAGGATTAGAAAGATTAAGAAACGTGTCCAAGGTCCCACCAGTGATAATTGACTGAGACAGAACTCAAAGAGCTCTGTCTAACTCCAGAGTGGTAGCTCTTCATCACAGACTATCATCAAGGTAGAAACCACGCCATAAAAAGATATTATATTCCTTTTTGGAGACAGGGTTTGCTCTGTTGTCCAGGCTGGAGTACAGTGGTGTGGTCACAGCTCACTGCGTCCTCAACTGCCTGGGCTCGAGCGATTCCCCTACCTCAGCCTCTCAAGTAGCTGGGACAACAGACATGTGCCACCATATCTGGTTAATTTTTTTTATTATTATTTGTAGAGACGAGGTCTCACTATGTTACCAGGCTGGTCCTGAACTCCTGGGCTCAAGCAATCCTCCCGAGTAGCTAGGATTAGGGCCATGAATCACCATGATGGGCCTAAAAGATTTTTTTAAAGGGGCAAGTCATAGTGTTCATGAATAGAAGTGACAGGAGAATTACCTCCGAGTTTACACAACCATTGAAATTAGGCAGATATTAGAAACGTCCGTTTTTCTCCTTAGCCTGACTGTCAGAACAAATTGTAAATTTTCTTCAAAATAGTAGTATCTGAGGCAAAGAACACTCAGGCAGTGGCCCAGTCTAGCTGGATACCTCTCAGTTGTCAAGGACACAGGAAGGAACAATGAAATCATTATTTGACTATTATTTTTTTAGTTGCTAGTCAGCATCTAAGTCTGTCTGTAAACTGCATCTCGGCATTCCCTATGGGCAAAGAGAGCTGTCCCTGCTGGTAGTGACAGAATAACCACAAACAAAACAGTCCTCCTCAGGGGAAAGCCATCTTTATCTGTCAGTATTAGTCAGCTGAGAAACAGAGCTGCAGGCAGCTGAAAAAACAGTTTGCCTGTTTTAAGTTTACAGGTGGCCTTATAATGGAAAGTTTTACATACTGAGATTCCTTTTCACGTTAAAAAAAGCTTGGACAAAAAGGGACAAAATTTGGCAGGATTTTCATGCAATGCTTCTAACCAGCTTACGAAAGCAAAATATCAAATTTTAGTGAAGATTGGTGAATTAGGCACCCGCCCGCTGGCAAACAGGCTTAGCTAACTGTTCCCACCCTTTCTGCACTGCACATTCCTCGTGGTTCAAATCAGAATGGCCACACGTACCCACTGTCACAGGGACTGGCTATACAAAACACTCATGAAATGTTTCCCGAAGGAATTCACAGACATTGGAGAGAACTACCTTTAAAACTACTTTTGAAAAGCAGACTGTAAACAGAGTAACATAATAATAATGTCAGCGTGTAAACAATAGAACAGCTGCTTAAAGCCCAGGTAAAAGGCATTTTAATGTGTCTGTTCATTAGCGAGAGTGTGTGTGTTTGTGTCTGTAATTTGTTTAGGAGGAACAAGTATGAAAGGGGAAGAGGGCATTTGACTGATTCCATCATCATTGTCAGCATGGATCAGATATTTGTGGTTCCATGAAACATACCTATTGTGCTTTCCCCAACATTTGGGGCAATGGAGCAGACAGGGCCAGTTTATTTTGTAAATGGTTCAAAGTTTCTTTCTCCTGGTTTTCCTATCATAGCTTATATTTTGTCTGAGGAAAAGGCACAGTTTGGAATCTATCAAAAGCAATTAAATTGTTGGAAACATCTAACATATTACAAAGTGCAATTAATTAAATTTATCAATGTAGTTATTGTTTTCCTAGAATAAAATGGGGGTTTTAGAAAGTCAGATTCAGCGGTTATTAACAAGTGTCGGAAAAGCATGCAGTGCCTTGGAGGGAAGCTCAGGACAGGTCTTGACTGAGAGCCCTGATCCTTGAGGTCGAGGGTTTAGAAAAAAATACAGAAACTAATGAGAAAAAGACAGCCAGCTAATTACAAACTTGAATAATAATGTCACTGTCAAATCTTGGGAAAAGGATTGACAGATTCTATTTAACCTACAAATCAGTAGTTGTCAATTAGGTGGTCTCTTTACCACTGGGGTAAAATATGGAAATGATGTATTTAAATTAAAAACAAGGCCTTTGTATTACTTATCTCGATTAATAATGATTGATAAAATTTGTTCCAAAAGATGTTAAGCAATTTAACACCTCAGAAGTTACTATGAATGATAAAATAGAATACTTACACACATATACATTCTCTTCTTTTTAAAAAAGGTTTACAGGAGGGGAGTGAATCAAATTATTTGATAGAGTGACTACTAGAATATTAGTTAAGAACCACTCCTGTGGATCCACTGTGGAATACTGGAAAGGAAGTCTCCAGAAGCAAAGCAATGACTCCATTTTCGGGGGGGGCAGGGGGGAAGACAACTTCATCAGGTGAAAAAGAAGATCATATTAATGAAATCCAGGTTTGAGCACAAAACAAAATTCTACTGCTCCAAATCAGTAGTTAAGTGAAATAAGATAGTTTCTAGAATGTAAACAGAAATACAGTTTATATCATAAATGTAGAAAAGAATTATAGTTAGCGTATATGCATGTATTCATACGATGTGTCACTCATACGTGAATTTTTTTTGGTTTTTGTGGTTTTTGTTTTTTCTTTTTTAGTATTTTTAGTAGAGATGGGATTTCACCATATTGCCCATGTTGGTCTTGAATTCCTGCGCTCAAGCGATCAGCCTGCCTCGTCCTCCCAAAGTGCTGGGATTACATGCCAGGCCTGTTTTTTCGTTTGTTTGTTTGCTTGTTTGTTTAATGTTTGGAAGATTCTTAACTACTCATATGTTTTCCCTCTCCATTAATAATAACTAAAACACAGCATTCAGTAAGTGCTAGTCACAATTCTAAGCACTTTACATGCCTCAACCCATATGATCCTTCTAATAACCTATGAGGTAGGTAGATTGCATCCTATCTCTGTTTTATGGGTGAGGCACAGAGATGTTAAGCTGCCTGCCCAAGGTAACACAGCTAGTAAGCATTAGAGTTGGGATCTGGTATCAGGCATTAAGATATCAGAATCCCCATAGAATATCACCTTCCTGTCTTACCTCTATTCTCTATTTTTTTAAGAGATGAGGTCTTGCGCTGTTGCACAGGCTGGAGTCAAACTCCTGGGCTCAAGCAATCCTCATGCCTTAGCCTCAGGAGTAGCTGGAACTCCATGCCTGTGTGCCCAGATTTACCTCTATTCTCTTTGTAGGGTGAAATGAACTAAAATACACACACACACACATACACACACACACACACATACACACACACATATACACACACACACACATACACACACACACACACATGCAGATGAGCTAAATAACTCTTTGGGATACCACAGAAGAAATTTAATAGAGTAGAACAGAAAATTAAGATTAGGTTGCTATGACCCCACTGAGTAAGTCCCCTATCATATGACTGCCACATGTGTGGGATTGACTCAGACATCCCTGAGGGAATGTGGGGCAACTAGAAAGATGGGCTGGAAAAAACTACAACTAACACAATGGCATTTGAGCTTGAGAAAACAAACCTACCTCCAAACCGTAAACAACTCAACAATCAGATACTCTATACGTCTTATAACTATTCCTGGAAAGCCAGGTATTGGGAAAAAACAGGTCTCCATCCACACACAGTCAAAATTCAGGAAGACAAATTTCTAGGTTCGCAGAATCAATGGGACTTGGATTGACTCCTACTTAGAGTAACCAGGGCAGGAAAACTAGGGCCCTTTTTTATTTCCTTTTGCAGTTATTAGGAATAAAATGGAATAGTACATCTTCTACAGCATTTGGTTCCTAAGGTAATGTCTGAATTTGGTGGCAGGCAAGCGGCAATGATTCTCCTCACCACCAATGACACTGGGCATGAAGGAAACGGCACCCACTCCTCCAGATTGTTTAGGAAATATCTCCCTACCATCTTGATGAAAAGTTTAGAAGTTTTAAATTAATTAACATTAAAAATTGATAAACAAAACACTTGATATTTATTGATTCATCTATTCATTCAACAAATGTTTATATGTTTATTGAATACCCGTCCTGTGCCAGGTTCTCTTTTAGGCACTAGGGATACACCCGAGTACCAAACAGACCAAGAGTTTCTTTTTGTTTTTTTTGACAGTGTGTTGCTCTGTCACCTAGGCTGGAGTACAGTAGCACAAACATGGCTCCATGCAGCCTTGATCTCCTGGGCTCAAGCAATCCTCCAACCTCAACCTCCCTAAGTAGCTAAGACTACAGGCACGTGGCACCACCCCCAGCTAACTTTTGTATTTTCAGTAGAGAGAGATTTTCCCCATGTTACCCAGTCTGGTCTCCAACTCCTGACCTCAAGGGATCTGCCTGCCTTGGTCTCCCAAAGTGCTGGGATTACAGGCGTGGGCCACCACACTCAGCCCAGACAAAGAGTTTTACCTTCATGAAGCTAACAGTCTACTGATAAAAATAAGAAGAGCATGTTTTATTATATAATACATGATGTCATTATTTTACATCATTTATTCAACAATGAGTATTATGCATTCATTCTTACATTTAAATAAACATGTCAATGTTACTTACAGATCAACAAAATTTAAAAACTAGGATATCTTCTTTTAATTTAATATGTAGCTGTTTTCTCAGCTATGCAATATTAATAAAATATATATGAAAAGTGTGACATGTCTCACGTTTATTCAAATGTAAGAATACACAGATTCATATAAGCTGCACAAAACATAAAAAATGCAGGCATTTCCCAATCTAGAAATAGTTAATTTGCTAATACCCTGTACATACTAATGATCACTACAGCTCCCATTTTCTCCAACCTTAATGCCTCCTTATTCCCAGCTCTTTGGTTTGCACTTGCCCTTTGGTTCTTCTCTGCTGTCTGACTGTTCACCATTCATCCATTTATTCATTGCACAAATATGTACTAGGAAATACTGGAGTGAGACCCTCTAGAACCCATTCACCCTTGTTTCTCAGGACTAGGGCCTCTATCTCCACATCTGAGTATCTCTATCCCATGCTCCACCAGTTAGAGCTCTTAAAACCTCCAGGGAAGCTAGCATCAGAAGGACAGAGGACCCTATATTTGGGCTTAGGAATCCTAAATGCCCCAGGGCTCAGAGCTGCTATTACTGGTTTACTGGTATTTCACACTTATTTCAGGTTTAAAAGAAAAAAGAAAAAAAAAAAAA
>NW_012106330.1:1618203-1620039 GCF_000951045.1 Mandrillus leucophaeus
GCCTGGGCCTCCCAAAGTGCTGGGATTACAGGTATGAGCCACCGCCCCCAGCCCTTTTTTTCCCTTATGTATTTTGCTTATATGTTTTTCCTACATATGGTAACTGTGAGTCTTTTTTCATTCAACTTGCCCACAAATGTCATTTTGTATGTATTTCTAACTTATATACATAATGGAAAGTAAAAAATGTCCTTGAGTTTATAGGGTAAAAAATATTTGTGTGTAGCTACACATTGTACATTTTATATTGATTGTATGTCAGATTTCTATTCTAGAAAGCAAATCATACTATTTAGCATAAGATCATCTTCCTTTACATACACCATAGGTCAAAACACAGATGTTTTGTCTTCATTGTTGCTCTGAGAAACTATGATTCCTACAAGAAACATTCCCTCCACCATCAGTAAAATAAGATGCTATGAAAGAGGTCAAAGTATTTGACATCTAACTCAGAAGGTATTTTCTTGACTTCTGCCATATTTCTATATGGTTACATGGGGATATATAAGCAAAACAGGTCTCAATGAAATTGAATTGCTTTATGGCAAATGTATTGAATAAATATGTATTTATTGAGCAGCTACTATATTCTAAGCACTGTGGTAGGCCTGGAGATACAAAATAAACATGACTTGGTCTCTTCCTTAGAGGGGCTAACTCTTCATAAGACTCAAAACACAAGAAATAGATCCAATGCACTCTTTTAAACTAATCACAAAAAATCAAGGAAAAGTAAAATAGATGCTTGTGAAAAGCCTCTTTGCAGAG
Organism: Mandrillus leucophaeus; assembly: GCF_000951045.1. Taxonomy (NCBI): domain Eukaryota; kingdom Metazoa; phylum Chordata; class Mammalia; order Primates; family Cercopithecidae; genus Mandrillus; species Mandrillus leucophaeus. The sequence continues at coordinate 1,618,975 of NW_012106330.1, forward strand.
TGAAATGGAATACTACATATTATGTAAGCATACCAATGAAAACATTATCAGTATATACAATGCTGGATGATGGCTATTTAAATATCCAAATTGAATGAACAAATGGTGGCTCACTATAGCCTCGACCTCCAGAGCTCAAGCAATTCTCCCTACTTTGGCATCCCTAAGTGCTGGAATTACAGGCATGAGCCATCCGTGCCCACCCAGATGATCCATTTTTTGACTATGGAAGATATGAAGCCAACAAGAATCACATAGACATCATTATCACCATTGTTTTTTTTATTTTTATTTTTAACTTAGATGCCAGTGTCTCTACTTTTCTCTTTTTCTTTCCTTCCTTGTCTCTTTGTTGAACTTCTAATCTCCAGATATGAGCTCAAAATATAAGGTATACACCAATGCAGATGTCCATCAACACATGAAAGAAATAGAAAATCTACTATCACTTTCTTGATGCTTTATGAGGCAAACTCAATGAAACTATATTGCTCTGTAAAACAAAGTTGCTTACTGTTTTCATATCATATTCCTATTTCAACTTTAAAGAATATAAAGTAAATGTTTTCTTAGGGCAACTAAAAACTGTTCCATCTAAAAACTAAAAACTATATGGCCAGGCACGGTGGCTCACGCCTGTAATCCCAGCACTTTGGGAAGCTGAAACCCCATCTCTACTAAAAATACAAAAATTAGCTGGGCATGGTGGCAGGCGCCTGTAGACCCAGCTACTCAGGAGGCTGAGGCAGGAGAATCACTTAAACCAGGAGGTGGAGGTTGCAGTGAGCTGAGACAGCGCCACTGAACTCCAGCCTGGACAGAGACTCAGACTGACTCACAGAGACTAAAAAAAAATAAATAAATACATAATAACTAAGTAGTCTTTAATATTTCTTATATTTAGTACATTACCTTCAATATTCATCCTCCTTAGAACTATCCTAAAATTCCTTAGCTGTATACATTTCTCATTAAGAGAGAAAAATAATTTAATTTAGTAATTATTTAACTAAAAAATGTTTTTAAAGACATGGGAAAGTTATACTGCCATCTTGTGGTAAAAAG
>NW_012106330.1:1620089-1628280 GCF_000951045.1 Mandrillus leucophaeus
CAGAGACTCAGACTGACTCACAGAGACTAAAAAAAAATAAATAAATACATAATAACTAAGTAGTCTTTAATATTTCTTATATTTAGTACATTACCTTCAATATTCATCCTCCTTAGAACTATCCTAAAATTCCTTAGCTGTATACATTTCTCATTAAGAGAGAAAAATAATTTAATTTAGTAATTATTTAACTAAAAAATGTTTTTAAAGACATGGGAAAGTTATACTGCCATCTTGTGGTAAAAAGTTTGTTTACAGAAGCAAGCACTCCGGCATTTCCCATTCATAAACCAAGTCCACAATATAGTACGTATTATACTTTAAAAATTTTCCTTGCGAAAGGAGAAGGGTTGAAGGAAAAAAAATCCCGTTTAGAACTTACATTCACAAAAAATTATTATTCATGCATATACCTAATTTATTATGTTAAAGGCCACTGAATTAAAACAAGAAAAGGTATTTGAGTCTCAGATACATAAATAAAAACTATGCATTTGGCACTATAGTTCCTGCTTAAAAATGTTTATAATTTATTATTACTATAATACATACCCTATCCCTAAGAACTTTGAAGAACAAAATTATGGAATCTAGGAGTTTCAAGTAATCTCTAAGACCTACAAGTAATTATGACATTTATCCTAAGTTTATCAATGATTTCTATTTTTATCCAGGACTCTAATTCAAATTTTATAGCAAGAACCAGCATAAAGAAAATAAATATTATATAAACAAAAACAGTTTCTTCCATCCCTCTTTCTTACTCATATACATAAACCTATTTTTCCATACACAGGTAGGAATCATAATTAAAAGAAAAATTAATTCCCAAAGTACAGTCTGTATTTTTCAAGTGTAGAATTCTCTATTTATGCAAGGCAAAGATGCTTTGCAACAGTGGAATCTAACCAGAAGTTAACACACTTCTAGATCTAACTATATCTGCAGAAAGCTTTTCCTTTTAAAAAGAAAATAAAAAGCAAATCACCAAAATTATAGGAAGACAGCGCCATCTATAGGTCTACACAAGTACAGAATAGTAATCTTGGATTCAGATATGAATGTCCACTGTGATAAACTAGACAATCAAATGTGATGCCCTTGGGGGAAGCTCCAAAATAATGCTGCTCATTCTCAGATCTCTGGAGAGGATCTTGCAATTTACCCCAAAGTGCATTAACCTACCTCTACAATCATTCCCCAAAATGATAGTGATAACAACAGCCATAGAAGCCTCAAGCAATCAGAACAAAAACCAATGTTTTTCACAATTGTATTATTCTGATTTGGGATCCTTGGTGGTCGATAAATATTGGTAACTTTTCAAGAAATATTGGCACATTGGTAAGTTCTCTCTCTCTCTCACCCTCTCCCTCTCTCTTTCATTCTGCAAAATTATTTTTGGCCATGATTCTATTTTAGGTGCCATCGAATTCTATTGAATTCTATTGAATTTCATTCTCCTTTCTCCAAAGAGGTTATATGTTCTCCCTACAGTAGTCTATTCTAGTTTTTCAGACATTGAATTACATGCAACTTAAGATTCCCTCCTTTTTCAGACAGGTCCTCCCTGTCCACTCTGGGGTTGCTCTCACTCTACTGAGTCACACTAGTATCTTATTGGTTGTGTATGAATTCAGTTCACAATACATGAAGGTGGAGGCTTGGTCCACTCCCTGTTCAATTGTCTGTAGCATCTGGCAGAAAAAAGATGCCTGCATTAATGCTGACAGAGCCCCTGCTGGTTAATATGGAGAATTTCCTACTTAAGCTATGGCTGGTATTTAAAAATCTGCAAAAACAAGATATGGACTGTTGTACAAAGGCAGACCCTGTTTGTTCATTAATACTCAAGTTTAAGAAAAAGCTGTGGTATTTAACATAACTAGAGAGAAAAAGAAGCCTTATGGGGGCAATACTTGAAGGGGCTGCTTACCTGATTTCTCATTCTGCACACTAAAAGGCAGAGTGGAGTAATAGTGAGAGCTCAAGCTTTGAAAGCAAAGAGCAGAGTTTGAGCCTGTGTCTGTCATCAGCCTTGAGCAAGATATCTAATTTCTCTGAGCTTCACTTTCCTCATCTTCAAGAAATTACAAATTGGCTCATGCCTGGAATCCCAGGACTTTGGGAGGCCAAGGCGGGCGGATCACTTGAGGTCAGGAGTTGAAGACCAGCCTGGCCAACATGGTGAAACCCTGTCTCTACTAAAAATACAAATATTAGCTGGGCATGTGCCTGTAATCCCAGCTACTCAGCTCAGAAGGCTGAGGCAAGAGAAACGCTTGAACCCAGGAGAAGGGGGTTGCAGTGAGCTGAGGTCACTTCACTGCACTCCAGCGTGGGTGAGAGAGAAACTCCATCTCAAAAATAATAATAATAATAATATAGATTATTTAAGCAAAGTAAGATGCTTTACACATAGTAAGCATTCAGTAAATGTTAGCACTCAAAAGATAAGATTTATCTTACTTTTTAAAATCTTATCATACTTACTATGATAGTTAGGGAGGATCTACCCAACCCCAACAAATATCCCAGGAAGTTCATTTGTGACTATTAAAGATGACAAAAAGAATGAATGAAAAGACTGAACTCAAAATAGAAGTGGTACAAATATACAAAGGAGAGAAAATGACATTTGTTTGAAGGTCTGATATTAGTTTCAAAATCTATCTCTGAAACATCTTTGAAAATCATTAGAGTCCATTGACTCTCAATTTCATTTCATTTCAACTTTTTTTTTTGACAGTCTCACTCTCTCACCTAGACTGGAGTGCAGTGGCACGATCTCGGCTCACTGCAACTTTCGCCTCCTGGGTTCAAGCAATTCTCCTGCCTCAGCCTCCTGAATAGCTGGGATTACAGGCGCCTGCCACCATGCCCAGTTAATTTCATTTTATTTCTGCTGTATACCTTAAAAATGTGAGCCTGCAGAGCACAGAGAAGTCAGAAATACAGTTCTGGCAGTCACCTGCAAATAGACAACACTGAAACCAAAGAGTGGATGCGTTTGTTTGGGGAGTTAGAATGTGTAAAGCACAAGAAGAAAAAAAATTAACAAAATGAATCAAAAATAAATTTTAAAAAGAATGTGTAAAGCAAAGAACTTAGAAACACGTAGAATACCGATTTTTGAGGAAAGGGAAAGTGGAGACAATAGAAGACTAATCAAATAGGGGAGAAAGGTTCAAGATGGTTGAGTAGGATTTTCTGGCTCCACTTAGAAGAACTGGAATAGTGTATAGACAGTCACACTTCAAATACATTATCCAAGACAGAATGCTGATGCTCAACACAGAAGACATAGGAAACACCAAAAGTGGGGAAGGAGGAAAAGAGGCAGCATCCCTGGTCAGGATTGGCTAGGAGCTGGGAGTGACTTACCAACATGAGGAAAGGGTGAGTGATAGACTTCCAGCAGCCCACATCCCACTATCAGATCATGCAATCCTAGCCACAGGAGAGCCCCTTGATCATCCCAAGCCCTGAACTAACATAGGAAGTTGATGGGAGACCAAGGGACAGGGCTGCTCCAGGGAGGGAGCTCCCACACCATTTACAAGACCTAAGAAGCTACAGGAAGGTGCCATTTTCAAAGCTAGCCCCTCATAAACTGCACACTGTCCTACAGGCCAGCAGCACCAAGACTGATACAGTACAAAAGCTCAGGCTATCACTGCTGGGATGAGGAGTGAGATGGGAGCATTCCCACAGCCAGGGAAAAGAAGCAAGCAAGACATGAGCTGCAGCAGCCAGTGCCAGGAAGCGGCTGCTGCCAGGACAGGGACTGACACGTGAGTGAGCAGAATGAGCTGATGGTGGGAAGTGGTTGTGAGCTGGGTGGGGGTCCTACAGCTGGGGTGGGGGAATAAGCTAAGCATCAGCTACCACTGCCAGGGTCAACCCCCTAGGACTGGGGCTAGAAAGAAACGTGCATTTCCTACCCACTGGCCCAGGCTGTTGCCACAAAGAGAGCCGCACCCTCTCCAGTGGTGGGGCCTCACCGTGGTTGCTACTGTCTCTAACACAAGCACTTAGCCTGAGGCCTAAGGATCATCCCACCCACCACAGCTGGTGCCTACTCTCACCACTGAAGGGCCTGAGCACAAGCCCCCTGAGCCTAGCTTTGCTCCTTCACTTCTCCCACCTTAACAGAGCACATAGCCCAGGGTCTCGACTGCTACCTCATCAGCTGACTTATCTGCAAGCACCACCTGCAAGAGTAGAGACTTTCCTACCCAGCATATCACATCTACTGCCAACATGAACACACACCACTCAGGACCCAGAGTATCATCCCACTACTGCTTGTGCCACTACCCATGCTATACTGGCTGCCATGTGATTGAAAACACACTCTATGACCCAGTTCACCGCTGCCATTATCAGCATCTGAGCAAGCCACGTGGAGGCCCAAAAATCAGACCTCTAGTAACCTCAAGTACAGGTGGCAGCATACATCATCCTGGGGCACAAAGATAGGGATACTCAACCCACCACTGTCATCACTGGGGCCTGTAGACTGGCCCACCTGGCATCTTAGTCCCCAGCAGAACATCACCACCGACTCCACTAATAATTGCACCCCAACCCACGCAGATATCACTAATGCTGTTTAAAGCCAAAGAAATCATACAAAGGCTACATTACTGCATGCACTCAGAATTAAAGCCAAAGTACCCTACCCAACAAACACTAAAGCTAGGTCTTCGGGAAGAAGTCCTCTCCCACAAAAGTAAGTTAAAAAATAGGAAGAAGTGACTGTTACACCAGATGTGCAGATATCAACATAAAGACGCAGGAAACATTAAAAAAAAAATCAATGAAATACGACTCTCCAAAGGAACACAGTAATTCTCCAGTGACAGATCTTAATCAAAAAGACATTTTCCAAATCGCAGCTACAATGCAAAATATTGAAACTCAGTACAAAGCCATCAGAAAAACAATTCAAGATATGAGTGAAAATTTTACTAAAAGTTTTTTTTTTTTTTTTTTTTTTGAGATAGAGTTTCACTCTTGTTGCCCAGGCTGGAGTGCGATGGCGCGATCTCGGCTCACTGTAACCTCTACCTCCCCAGTTCAAGTGATTCTCCTGCCTCAGCCTCCCAAGTAGCTGGGATTACAGGCATGCACCACCACACCCAGCTAATTTGTATTTTTAGCAGAAACAGGGTTTTTCCATGTTGGTTAGGCTGGTCTCAAACTCCCAACCTCAGGTGATCTGCCCACCTCAGCCTGCCAAAGTGCTGGGATTACAAGTGTGAGGCACCATGCCTGGCCAATATTTTTTAAAAGAACCAAATAGAAATTCTGGACCTGAAGAATTCATTGAAGGAAACAAAAAATACATTTGAAAGCTTCGACAACAGAGTAGATTAGGCAGAAGAAAAAATCTCAGAACTAAAAGACAGTTCTTGGTTTTGTTTTTTTTTTTTTTAAGATGCAGTTTCACTCTGTTACCCAGGCTGAAGTGCACGATCTCAGCTCACTGCAACCTCCGCTTCCCAGATTCCAGCAATCCTCCTACCTCAGCCTCCCAAGTAGCTGGACTACAGGTGTGTGCCACCATGCCTGGCTAATTTTTGTATTTTTCGAGGGACTGGGTTTTAACAGGTTGGCCGGGCTAGTCTCAAACTCCTGACCTCAGATCATCTGCCTGCCTTGGCCTCCCAAAGGGCTGGGATTACAGACATGAGCCACCGTGCCCAGACAAAAGACAGTTCTTTTGAAATAAGCTAGTCAGATAAAGGAAAAGAATAAAAAAGAATAAGCAAAGGCTTCATGACATTTGGGACAACAGAGAGTGACTGAATTTATAAATTATCGGTATCCCAGAGGACAAAGAAACAAAGAAAGGTTTAGAAAAGTTATTTAACAAAACAAAATAAGTCTAGCAAGAGATGTAAACATTCAGATACAGGTGGCTCAACAATACCTAGGAAGATACAATGCCAAAAAGTTTTCACAGCACATTATAATCAGACTGTCTAAAGTCAAAGATAAAGAGAAAATTCTAAAAATAACAAGAGAAAATCATGTAGTCATCTATAAAGAAAACTCCATCAAACTAACAGTGAATTTCTTAGCAGAAACCTTACAGGCCAGAAGAGAATGGCATGATATAGTGATAGTGACAAGAGAAAAACAAAACAAAACCCAAAAAACTTTCACCCTAGAATACTATACTCAGCAAAATTATTCTTCTTAAATGAAGGAGAAATAAAGGCATTCCCAGACAAGCAAATTCTGAAGGAATTTATTACCATTAGATTGGACCTAGAAGAAATGGTCAAGGGAGTCCTAAATCTGGAATTGAAAAGATTAGATCTACCATCACAAAAATACACAAAAGTAGGCCGGGCCTGGTGGCTCACACCTATAATCCTAGCACTTTGGGAGGCTGAAATGGGCGGTCCACCTGAGGTCAGGAGTTTGAGACCATCCTGGCCAATATGACAAATCCCTGTCTCTACTAAAAATACAAAAATTAGCTGGGCATGGTGGTGCATGCCTGTAATCCAGTTACTTGGGAGACTGTGGCAGAAGAATTGCTTGAACTCAGGAGGCAGAGGTTGCAGTGAGCTGAGATCGCACCATCGCACTCCGGCCTGGGTGACAGAGTGAGGCTCCATCTGAAAAAAAAAAAAAATACACAAAAGTATAAAACTCACTAGTTAAGCAATCACACAGAGGAGGAAGAGAAAATAATTAAATGGTATTACTACAGAAATTCACCAAACCGTAATGACAAATAATAAAAGATTCACAGTTTCTAAAGATTGGGAAAATAAAATTAATTAATTAAAATAATAAGAGAAGAAAGGAACAAAGAATAAATATACAAAGCAAACAAAACAATATGACAGGAACAAAGCCTCACATATCAATAATAATCTTGAACATAAACATTAAATAATCCACATAAATGATACAGAATGGCTAAACAGATTTGTTAAAAACTATCTTCCAACTATATACTGTTTACAAGAAACTCAACTTATCAATGAAACACATATAGACTAAAAGTAAAGGAATAGGACAAGACACTCCACACAAACAGAAACCAAAAGTGAGCAGGAGTAGCTACAATTGTATCAGCTAAAACAGGCTTTAAGTCGAGAAGAGTAGAAGAAAGACAAAGATGGTGATTATGTAATGATAAAGGGATCAATCCAACATGAGGCTATAAGAATTCTAAATATATGTGCACTCTATAGTGAAGAACCCAGATTCATCAACCAAATAAGACTAGATCTAAAGAGAGAGATAGACTTCAACACCCCACTTTCATCACTAGACAGATCATCTACACAAGATATCAACAAAGAAACATTGAATTTAAACTGCACATTAGACCAAATGGACCTAACAGATATTTACAAAACATTATATCCAACAAGTGCTGAATATACACTCTTTTCAGCCACACATGGCACATTCTCCAGGACAGACCATATGTTATGCCACAAAACAAGTCACAACAAATTTTTAAAAATAAAATTGTATCAGGCCTGGCGTGGTGGCTCATGCCTGTAATCCCATCGCTATGGGAGGCCAAGGTGGGTGGATTGCTTGGGGCCAGGAGTTTGAGACCAGCCTGGCCACCACGGGGAAACCCTATCTCTACTAAAAACACACAAAAATATTAACTGGGCCTGGTGGTGCATGCCTGTAATCCCAGCTTTTTGGGAGGCTGAGGCACAAGAATTGCTTGAACTCACGGAAACAGAGGTTGCAGTCAGCCGAGATAGTGCCACTGCACCCCAGCCTGGGTGACAGAGCAAGTCTCTGACTCAAAAAAGAAAAAAAAAATCATATCAAGGATCTTCTCAGACCACAATGGAATAAAATTAGAAATCAATAGTAAGAGGAACTTTTGAAACTATTAAAATAATAGAAGCTGAACTACATGTGCTTGAATGATCACTTGGGTCAATGAATAATTAAGATGGAAATGGAAGAATTCCTTCAAGCAAATGAAAATGGAAACACAACATACCAAAACCCATGGGATACTGCAAAAGTAATGCTAAGAGGGAAGCTTATAGCACTGAATAACTACAGCAAAAAAGCAGAAAGACTACAAGTTAACAATTTAACAGTGTACCTCAAAGAACTAGAGAAGCAAGAATAAACTAAACCCAAAATTGGCAGAAGAAAAGAAATAATAAAAAAACAGAGCAGAACT
>NW_012106330.1:1629955-1634969 GCF_000951045.1 Mandrillus leucophaeus
AAAAACTTTCACCCTAGAATACTATACTCAGCAAAATTATTCTTCTTAAATGAAGGAGAAATAAAGGCATTCCCAGACAAGCAAATTCTGAAGGAATTTATTACCATTAGATTGGACCTAGAAGAAATGGTCAAGGGAGTCCTAAATCTGGAATTGAAAAGATTAGATCTACCATCACAAAAATACACAAAAGTAGGCCGGGCCTGGTGGCTCACACCTATAATCCTAGCACTTTGGGAGGCTGAAATGGGCGGTCCACCTGAGGTCAGGAGTTTGAGACCATCCTGGCCAATATGACAAATCCCTGTCTCTACTAAAAATACAAAAATTAGCTGGGCATGGTGGTGCATGCCTGTAATCCAGTTACTTGGGAGACTGTGGCAGAAGAATTGCTTGAACTCAGGAGGCAGAGGTTGCAGTGAGCTGAGATCGCACCATCGCACTCCGGCCTGGGTGACAGAGTGAGGCTCCATCTGAAAAAAAAAAAAAATACACAAAAGTATAAAACTCACTAGTTAAGCAATCACACAGAGGAGGAAGAGAAAATAATTAAATGGTATTACTACAGAAATTCACCAAACCGTAATGACAAATAATAAAAGATTCACAGTTTCTAAAGATTGGGAAAATAAAATTAATTAATTAAAATAATAAGAGAAGAAAGGAACAAAGAATAAATATACAAAGCAAACAAAACAATATGACAGGAACAAAGCCTCACATATCAATAATAATCTTGAACATAAACATTAAATAATCCACATAAATGATACAGAATGGCTAAACAGATTTGTTAAAAACTATCTTCCAACTATATACTGTTTACAAGAAACTCAACTTATCAATGAAACACATATAGACTAAAAGTAAAGGAATAGGACAAGACACTCCACACAAACAGAAACCAAAAGTGAGCAGGAGTAGCTACAATTGTATCAGCTAAAACAGGCTTTAAGTCGAGAAGAGTAGAAGAAAGACAAAGATGGTGATTATGTAATGATAAAGGGATCAATCCAACATGAGGCTATAAGAATTCTAAATATATGTGCACTCTATAGTGAAGAACCCAGATTCATCAACCAAATAAGACTAGATCTAAAGAGAGAGATAGACTTCAACACCCCACTTTCATCACTAGACAGATCATCTACACAAAATATCAACAAAGAAACATTGAATTTAAACTGCACATTAGACCAAATGGACCTAACAGATATTTACAAAACATTATATCCAACAAGTGCTGAATATACACTCTTTTCAGCCACACATGGCACATTCTCCAGGACAGACCATATGTTATGCCACAAAACAAGTCACAACAAATTTTTAAAAATAAAATTGTATCAGGCCTGGCGTGGTGGCTCATGCCTGTAATCCCATCGCTATGGGAGGCCAAGGTGGGTGGATTGCTTGGGGCCAGGAGTTTGAGACCAGCCTGGCCACCACGGGGAAACCCTATCTCTACTAAAAACACACAAAAATATTAACTGGGCCTGGTGGTGCATGCCTGTAATCCCAGCTTTTTGGGAGGCTGAGGCACAAGAATTGCTTGAACTCACGGAAACAGAGGTTGCAGTCAGCCGAGATAGTGCCACTGCACCCCAGCCTGGGTGACAGAGCAAGTCTCTGACTCAAAAAAGAAAAAAAAAATCATATCAAGGATCTTCTCAGACCACAATGGAATAAAATTAGAAATCAATAGTAAGAGGAACTTTTGAAACTATTAAAATAATAGAAGCTGAACTACATGTGCTTGAATGATCACTTGGGTCAATGAATAATTAAGATGGAAATGGAAGAATTCCTTCAAGCAAATGAAAATGGAAACACAACATACCAAAACCCATGGGATACTGCAAAAGTAATGCTAAGAGGGAAGCTTATAGCACTGAATAACTACAGCAAAAAAGCAGAAAGACTACAAGTTAACAATTTAACAGTGTACCTCAAAGAACTAGAGAAGCAAGAATAAACTAAACCCAAAATTGGCAGAAGAAAAGAAATAATAAAAAAACAGAGCAGAACTAAATGAAATAGAGACTAAGAAAACAATATGAAGGATAAACAAAACAAAAAGTTGGTTATTCAAAAGGATAAACAAAATTGATAAACCACTAGCTGGAATAACCAAGAAGAAAGAAAATCCAAATATACAAAATAAAAAATAAAAAATGAAACATTACAACTGATACAACAGAAATACCAAAGATCACCAGAGACTATAAATAACTAAAAGGTGACAAACTGGAAAACTAGAGGAAATGGATAAATTCCTGTAAACATACAACGTACAAAGATTCAATCAAGAAAAGATAGAAAATATGAACAGAACAATAACAAGTAGCAAGACTGAATCAGTAATAAAAAGTCTCCCAACAACAACAACAAAAAGGACCTGCTGAATTCACAGTCATATTCTACCAAACATACAAAGAAAAACTAATATGAATTCTCCTGAAATTATTCCAAAAAACTGAAGAGGAGGCAATTATCCCTATCATTCTATGAGGCCAGTATCACCCTGATACCAAAACCAAAAAAGAACAGAACAAAAAGAGAAAACTACAAGCCAATGTCCCTAATGAACATAGATATAAAAATCCTCAGCAAAATACAAGCAAATTGAAACCAACAGCACATCAAAAAGATAATACACCATTATCAAATAGGATTTATTCCAGGGATGCAAGAATAGTTCAACATATACAAATCAATGAACGAGATATATCACATCAACAGAATGAAGGACAAAAAACATATGATCATCTCAATAGACACAGGAAGAGCATTTTATAAAATTCACCATACTTTCTTGATAAAAATTCTTAATAACTAGGCATAGAAGGAACATACCTCAAAATAATAAAGGTCATGTGTGACAAACTTATAGCTAATATCATACTGAATGGCAGAAAGTTAAAAGCCTTTCCTATAAGAACCAGAACACTGGTTCTGAGTGTCCACTTTTATAGCTCCTTTCCAACATAGTATTGGAAGTCCTAGCCAAAGCAATCAGCCAAGAGAAAGAAATAAAAGGCATTCAGATTGGAAAAGAGGAAGTCACAGTATCCCTATTTTCTGATGATATAATCTTATATCTAGAAAAAAACTTAAAGATTCCACCAAAAAAGTGTTAGAGTTGATAAAGAATGTAATAAACTTTCAGGATACAAAGCCAACATACAAAAATCAGTAGCATTTCTAAACACTAATAGTTATCTAGCCAAGAAAGAAATCAAGAAGGCAATCCCATTTACAATAGCTGTAAAAAATATAAAATACCTAGAAGTAAATACAATTAAAGAGGTAAAAGATCTATATAAGGAAAACTACAAAGCACTGTAAAAGAAATTAAAGACGACACAAACAAATGGAAAAAAAAATCCCATACTCATGGGTGAGAAGAATTAATATCAATAAAATGACAACATTGCCCAAAGCAATCTACAAATTCAATGCAATCTCTATCAAAAATTTGGCTTCACAGAATAGAAAAAAAATCTTATAATCCATAGCAAATCAAAAAAGAGGCAAATTAGCCAAAGTAATCCTGAGCAAAAAGAACAAAGCAGAGGCATCACATTACCTGATTTCAAAATACAAATACAAGGCTATAGTAACAAAAACTGTACAGTATTGGTATAAAAAGAGACATATAGACAAATGGAACAGAACAGAGAAACTAGGAATAAATCCACAGATTTATAGCCAACTGATCTTTGACAAAGCTGACAAGAGGCTCTGAGTGGTGAAAGAACACCCTCCTCAGAAAATGGCACTAGGAAAATTGGATAACCACATGCGAAGAATGAAATGAACCCTTTTCTCTCACAATATACAAAAATCCACTCAAAATGGATTAAATACTTAAATATAAGACCCCAAACCATAAAAATACTAGAAGAAAACCTAGGGAAAACTTTCCTGGACATTGGTTTCAGCAAGGAATTTATGACTAATACCTCAAAAGCACAGGCAACAAAAACAAAAATAGACAAAAAGGACTTAAACTAAAAAGCTTCCACATAGCAAAAGAAATAATCAACAGTGAAGAGATAACATGTTGAATGAGAGAAAATATTTGCAAACTATTCATTCAACAGGGCACTAATATCCAGAATAGGTAAGAAACTCAAACAACTCAAAAGGACAAAGATAAATGATACCATTAAAAAGTAGGCAAAGTACATGAATAGACATTTCTCAAAAGAAGACACACAAATACATATATGAAAAAATGGTCAGCATCACTAATCATCAGAGAAATGCAAATCAAAACCACAATGAGCTATCATCCCACCCCAATCAGAATGGCTATTAATAAAACAACAAAATTAACAGATGTTGTTGAGGGTGCAGAGCAAAAAGAACTCATGCTCTGTTGATGAGAATGTAAACTAGTATAGCCACTAATGAAAACACACAGAGATTTCACAAAAAACGAAAAATAGAATTACCACTCGACCCAGCAATTCCACTACTGGGTATCTACCCAAAGGAAATGAAATCCACATATCAAAGTGATATCTGCACTTGCATGTTTATTGCAGCACTAGTCACTATAGCAAACACATGGAATCAACCAAAGTGCCCATGAAAAGATGACTGGATAAAGAAAATGTGGTATTCATAGACAATGAAATACTCTTCGGCCACTAAAAAAATACTAAAATCATGTCATTTGCAGCAACATGGGTGAAACTGGAGGTCATTATCTTAAGAGAAATAAGCTAGGCACAAAAAGACAAATATTGCATGTTCTCCCTTAAAATTTGAACACATGGAAGTAGAGTAGAAAAATATATAACAGAGGCTAGGAAGTGTGAGCGAGGCAGGACTGCAAGGATAAAGAGAAGCAGGTTAAAGAGTACAAACATACAGTAAGACAGTAGAAATAAATTCAGGCCGGGCGCAGTGGCTCACACCTGTAACCCCAGCACTTTCGGAGGCTGAGGTGGGCAGATCACTTGAGGTCAGGAGTTCGAGACCAGCCTGGCCAACATGGTGAAAC
>NW_012106330.1:1636329-1643067 GCF_000951045.1 Mandrillus leucophaeus
CTTAAGCTGCCCAGCTTGTGGCGCATTTTTCTGGCAACTCCAGCAAATTTATACAAGGCCTACAGATAATAATGAAAACATACAGATCTGATAGAATATTTACAACGTGTATAAACCATGATAACATCAAAGTGTCAAAATAATTGACACAAACATAACAAAGATATTAATCACTTGGAAAATAACTATCTTCTAATTTAGATACAATAACAATATGAGAATGAAAGCAAAAAAAAAGGAAATTGGTAAGAAAAATCAATCAAAATGTAGTACAACTGTAAAAATCCTGCACCTTAAACCTGGTTCCTTTCATTCATTGCCATTTTAAAGGTACCACCAGGGAAAGGTGAGTTGGGAGGAGTGGGGAAGATGAAGAAAAGTGGGTTAAAGTGTATAAACATACAGGAAGAGAGAAGGAATAAATTCAATGTTTGATAGCAGAGTAGAATGATAATACTTTAAAATGTATAAATCATTTATACACTATTGTTGTAAGTATTATCTAATGACTAGAATCCCTGAATATTTCTCTCTCTTCACAGTAGGAGCCTAAGAATATTCTATGGCCTGGACTTTTCATATTCATTTGTTAATATGATCAACAGACATTTCTGAGCCCCTACTTGCTATACTCTGAAACACCTGGTTCTCAATACCCTAAGATGTTGTAGTCAAGGCTGGCGGCAAAGGGGAGGTAAGGAAGGGCTGGTTTAACCACATGTTTTTAAAACATTGTGTAAAAGTTGTTTTAAGTTTTATGTCAGTTGAATCACATAGCCACATATTAAGGGTAGTTACACTTTTAAAACATCTTTCAGGAAGGTAAAGTAAGAAATCCTTTAAAATGTGGTTATGCAACTCATATTTTACTTGCTCTTAAATTCTGATTTTTGAGAACTAGATTTTCTTAAAGAGAGACAAGACTACATTTTACTTAAAATACATCCTTTAAAAGTATTTTATAATTAATTTGAGCAATAGGGTTGCTTCCTCCTATGTGCTTGAAATAAGGGTTATTTTTTTCTCCCTAATTACCCAGATAATGGGTTCCAGCCACCCTTTGATGTGTCATAAAGGCTCACCTGTTTCAGTACAACCTGCTACTTATTATCAAACAATTACAGTTTCCCAAATCCTGAATTTCCAAAGGTGCCATTTATCCAAATCACATGTGCATCCCCTTTGCACCATTTTGAAAAAGAATTTTCCTTGATCAAAATTTTAACCTTGATTACCCCCTGGTGTATCAGCCCTTTTATTATGTAGTTCAAATTAAAATCCAAAGGTCTTCTAGTATACATACCATTAAGGCATTTATTTTAACTGTATTTTAACTATGATATTAGAGTAAGAAAAGGGAGTAATCTTGTGAAAATGAAGATACCTAAGAAATTTGAAAACATCTTGTATCTTTTTATTAGCCTTTTTAGGTTAAAAGCCTTGGACTCTCTCCCTATTAAAATATTGCAGCATTTGCATATACTCTCAGATAATTAATCTCCCAAAAGCCTAGTCATTAATCCCAGTTTTCCCTCCCTCAAAAAAGTCTTTCATTTCACTCTTATTTGACTCTTTGAAGGTGATTAATGAGATAACACTACACAAAGTACTTGAACTGTGTTTAGTGCAAGATTGGAAAACTTGTTCCCAGAACACTTTGAACTAAAACAATTAATTTAAATGAAAGCAATGAACTGCAGGGAGATACACAAAGTAAAAACAGAGTAATTGATGGAGATGTGCTTATAAGATGCCAGGGACTGGCTGGGTGCAGTGGCTCATGCCTGTAATCCCAGCACTTTGGGAGGTTGAGGTGGGCTGATCACTTGAGGCCAGGAGTTTGAGACCAACCTGACCAACATGGTGAAACCTCATCTCTATTAAAAATACAAAAATTAGCCAGGCATGGTGGCGGGCACCTATAATCCCAGCTACTCAGAGGGCTGAGGCAAAAGAATCACTTGAACCTAGAAGGCTGAGGTTGCAGTGAGCCAAGATGGCGCCACTGCACTCCAGCCTGTGCGACAAAATGAGACTCCGACTGAAAAAAAAAAAAAGAAAGATGCCAGGGACTAAGGTAAGACTGGAAAGGATGAAAGAGCAACCTCGAAATTTTGGAAAATAAATCAGTCTTGCTAGCACGGTGATCTCACATACACAACACATAGAAGGTGATAATGCTGTAGAAGGCATTCAGAGTGGGACTGGAAGGCTTTGAGGAATATGAGTAAAAGATTCTGGGAGGCAGGAGGAGGGTAGTAGAGTTGCCACTATGGAAGGAAATTCAGTGTGGACAAGGCCTAGGAGTGACCTCAGGAGGAAGCCTGACAGGTCCTAGTAAGAGCAGGACCACTCAGGGGGCTAAGAGGACACTGTCACAGACCCTGGGAGGTTCTGAGGTTGGGTACAAAATCACTGTGAGAGTTTGGGGAGAATGATCATCTGAGTGGGCCTGATCCTATATGACACAGGAAATAAGAACCACCCCGTGGTCTTTGGGAACACATGGAAGGGTCCAAACTGATCATTAGGCAGAATGGGAAGGTCTGAGACAGACCCATGCTTCCAGCTCCAAGTTAGAGCTGATCAAGTACATGACAGGATAGCCTCCTAGACCCCTGCTGATGTGTAGACAGAGTAATGATGTCATATGCAGGGGCTGCTGAGGCCAGAGATCTTGAGAGCCCCAACATGTTTAGGGGAATTCCGTCAGACCTTATGTCAATCCATTTGGTGTCTTTGTGAGAAACAGAAAAAGGTGTCCCTTCCCCCAGGTGAACACATGTCTGTTCTAAGATGCACAAATCATGGAGCAGAGCATGTGCTAGATTTCAACTCCTACTTGCTCTCATGACCAGAGCTCTTTTTCAGCCCACAATGTGTCCAACTGCACGTAGAGGCCCTGAATGGATGAAGAAGTAAAATAACTAAATTTTCTCTTGGCTAAAGGATAATGTTTGCCTAGATAGATGAAATGATTTGGAGTGAGCAAGATACTACTTAGTGGAAAGTCTGTACAGATTGTATTTGTAGGTAAAACAGTTATTTTAAGGAATATAAACTAATTACAGCTACAGAGATTATAAGGACTTGACTTTGTCTTTCCAACTCCTATAGAAATTGCTGCATGTATGTGCAACCATGGCACCTTCATTATTCCCCTGTGCATCAGTTTCTGTAAGTGGGGGTTATAATAGTGCTTGCCTTGTGGAGTTGTGGTAAGGATTAAAAATGTTAACACATATAAAGCTTAGAACTGGATCTGGCATTTAGTATTTACTCAATAAATATTAGTTTGTTTTATTATTTGCATCATTCATATGTTAATGAGAATGTTAAAGCTGGATTGACTATAGAGTCCACCTGGGAAACATTTATGCAGAAAATCATTTTCAACCTGGGCCTTGGAAAATGGATGGAATTTCAATAGGTAGAGATATATCTTCTTGATGAAGCTAGGCAAGTTCTTTTTAGGTGTTTTGAAGCCATTAGGCAAACAATTAGTGAGAGGAAATATTTGCATTTTATTTGGCACAATATCTCACCAGTCACCTCTAATCCTGCTATACATTCTAACGGGGATCGAAAGCCTCTAGCCTTTCAGTTAAGAAAACCTAACGAACCAGGTTGTTCCCTTATCTCCATACAAATAAAAATATTAGCTTCAAAAAAAAGTAAGAGGTAAGATATTCTAGGGGATCAGGAATAAAGGTGTAAAGTACAGATAACAGTCAAGAATGGTCAGCAGACCTGTTCAGCAGAAACTGAATAAAATGTGTAGGAGAGGGATGAAAAATAAGACTGAAAGCTAAATTGAGGGAATATAATAGGGAGTATGAAATTCATTCTTCTGTCCGGTCAGAAGTGAAAACCAAGAAAGATTTCACTTGCAGTTCTTTGCAATTTGACTTTGACCTTCTCCCTCTATAGAGTCTTTTTTTCTCAAAGGTCTTCTAAACTTAAACTTCTAAACAGTGCTTCTAAATTTTAAAGTGCAAATCAATGACTTGAGGCCCTCCCAAAATGCAGATTCCGACATGGTAGTGAAACATTGCAAAATTGTAACTGAGACAGCGAAATAAATCTGACCTAACCAACTCCATCTTGCTTCTAATCTCCAAGCTGTCCTTGTTCATTCCTGGGTAAAGGCCAACCTAACTTTGGCAGGAACTTCATTTATAGTTTATAGTTTAAAACAAAGATGGTAACAGCCCTTTCCCAAGACAGAACCCCTTCTTGTCTGGAGACTAGATTGCCTTTGTGGGACTAACAAATTAGCCAAAAGATTAGAAATTATGGCTTAGGAGTCATGCAGTTGGAGGTCACAAGATTCTGACCCTTCCCAAGTCGCTCCTGGGGATAACATCACTATTGTAAAGCCTAAGATCAGTGCTTGAGATATTTTGCAGACCCTGCACTTGATGGATCAGCTGGCATCACCTAGATCTAACTGGCTCATCTGATCTTGTAGCCCCCACCCAGGAACTGACTCAGCATAAGACAGCTTTGACTCCCTATGATTTCATCTCCAACCTGACCAATCAGCACTCCTGACTCTCTGGCTGCACTCCCCCACCCTCAATGCTTGGGGAGACTGATTTGAGTAATAATAAAACTCCAGTCTCCCACACAGCTGGCTCTGAGTGAATTACTCTTTCTCTATTGCAATTCTCCTGTCTTGATAAATCAGCTCTGTCTAGGCAGCAGGCAAGGTGAACCTGATGGGGTAGTTACAGTAGGTGAGGCCTAGGATTCTACATTTTCAACACACTTCCAGATGCTACCATACTCCTTCCTGCAGCTCATCCATGGACCACATTTTGAGTACCAAGGGTCTGATCCAGTAACCTCTTCTCATTCTCATCTTGCTCAACAATGCTAGTCCTTGTTGATCTTCCTGAAGCTCTCATCATTGGTTTCTCTGACTCATTATTGGCTTCTGTGATTCTCTCACCTGAATCTTTAAATTTACATTTAAAGACCAATCTTTAGATGTATGCATCAGTTTCCTCTGACGTGTAATGTATTGTCCAGGCAACGGTCAGTGCATTAATCTCTTTAGTCTTTTAAATGAAAATATTGCAAACCATCTTCTTATAAAAGACAGACCTATATCGTTATAGAAAATACCTATTGCCCATTTCATGATGTATCTGGTTTATCTGGAAAATAATCTCCCCTGAGGTTCCCTACCTCACCTGTCCCACCAATCTGCATAGGGATTAGCTACAGTTGATTGGTACATAGGTGGGCCCCTACTAATGCTGTGTTATTGTTAGTCTTTCCCCAGGATTTTGGACTAGAACCAAAAAAAAAAAAAAAGCAAGTTAGTCTCTCACTCTCTCCAGGAAAAAGAAGTCAAGAGCATATATACATGGAAGCTTTTGGGGATCACATTCTGATACACAGACTAAAGAACAACAACAACAACAAAAACAGCAGTCAACTGTGAGAAAGAGGACTGAGGAGGACACCAGGGGAGCACAGGGAAATAGCTTCAAAATGTGGCACCCTGACAACCTCTTATATCTCCACATGGACCAGACAGGCAAGGTTAGACAACAGACTGGACTGAGCCTTGGCAGAATGCCCTGTGATTTCTCCAAGTGAAAGGGTAGATAAGCAGCCTGGGGAGGAGCTGCTGTCCTGTGGAAGACTGCCACAAGGCCGCTTCTCTTCCCTCTCCCTAGTTTCAGTTGAATGCAAGACTTTCCACCTTACCCCCACGTAGGTTACAGCTGCAGACCTCAACATAAGTCTATAAAACTGCGTGGCTGTGGTTTAGAGGTAGATCCTTAACAGCAGACTGACCCACTCATCCCACCTATCCTCTGGTCTCTTCTGTTCAGTGCTGACTGTGGTGCTATGGGCACAGAGAGCTGGCACCATGATGTCTTGCTTTTGCTGTCTGTATAACTAATAAACTATCTGACTGCATTTGGGCATGCTTACTCCTTACCAGGTAAGTGTCAGGATGTGCAAGCCATCCTGACAGGTGTAGTAGTAATACTTGTGGCCCTATATATTACCTGCCTCCCTGCTGCCTTAGGAACATTTGACTACTTAAAGAAAAGAGAAGGAGAGACTTCACTTCCTGAGTTATCCTCAGCACTCCAGCCCCTTATTCCAGTTTGCTCCAAGAATGCATCCCAGACCTTGAATTCCACCAGATACCCTGGTATCTCTCTAATAAACCTCCCAGTTTCTTTTCTTTTTCCCCTAAGAAAGCCAGCCTGTATCTTTGGCCTTTACAAACAAAAGGTCATCACACACATACACACACACACACACACACACACACACAAGTGTTGCATTCAAGGACAATATCAGTGATTAGAACTACAGTGCCAGAGATTCTAATGCATTTTCTGTTTTTATTAAAATTCTTCCTCTCTTGTGTATTGATTTCTATCTGGCCCTTGACCAAGTATATATAATACAATTAGCCCACATGTATCAATAAAGATAAAGTTTTATGAAAATGTTTTTGGCCCAGTAAAAGAAAATATAATTCTTTTTTACTATTATGAAAGTATAAATTACTCTAATCATTTATTAATAACTCCATAGTATTAACTATGTAAATCAACTTTGCTATTTTTAATTTATCTTATAAATATCCTAACTTGCATTTGTATTAGTTACATTTATAAGAATATATGATGGAATCACACATATTTATGCCAAGTACTTATCACTCAGAACAGCGCAAGTAAGATTAGAGTTTGATCTACTTTT
>NW_012106330.1:1643613-1653412 GCF_000951045.1 Mandrillus leucophaeus
AGGGGTGCCTAATACCTAGTATGATCATATAAATTAGCATACAGGTGCTTATGAGTCATTAGTCTTAGCTTAGGATGTTAATCAATTGGCCTCATTTTCTCTTTGGACGAGCTGAGTTTTCTTTGATCAGGGTCATAGACTACAAACCAACGAGTTAGGTTCAGAAGACAGAACCTTAGGCATTGTGGAATTTTACCAAAAACGGTAAATAAATTGGTGCAAATTCATCATCACAATTGGAAAACTGAAAGAGCAAGCAGTGGGGCCACTGCTATTATAATAATGGGTAGTGGCTCACGCCTGTAGTCCCATCACTTTGGGAGGTCAAGGGGGTCAGATTGCTTGAACCCAGGCGTTGGAGACCAGCCTGGGCAACATGGTGAAACCCTGTCTCCACCAAAAAAAAAAAATATATACCCTTCCCCTACATCCCCCCAAAAATTAGACGGGCATGGTGGTAGGTTCCTGTAGTCCCAGCTACTCGGCAGGCTGCAGTGGGAGGATCACTTGAGCCCGGGAGGTTGAGACCAGTCTGGGCAACATGGCGAAAGTCCATCTCTACAAAAAAAGATTTTTAAAAATAGCCGGAGTGGTGACGCGCATCGGTAATTCCAGCTACTCAGGTGGACCCGGGAGGCAGAGGGTGCAGCGAGTTGAGATCGCGCCACTGCACTCCAGCTCCGGTGCCTTCCAGTCTGGGCAACAGAGCGAGACTCCATCTCAAAGAAAGGAAGGGGAAGGGGAAGGGGGATTGATTTTACAATTTTCTGTAAGAAATGAATGGTTCTAATGTGATATTGATGAAATATCATCTTTAAGAAAGTGTACAGATTGTGAGTGACACACTGGCTGCTTATGGTACTCCTGAGATGCAAGTAGGTGATGACATAATGATAACCAGTCATAATTTGCAGTAGTCCCTTACAAAAAGTCCAAATTTGTTTGAAAATACAGTAACTTTTACTAGTCGAAGTTAAACATTAAACATCTTCTAGTCATTGCTTTAACATGATTTATTAGAGTTACCATAATATAATTTATTGAAAGAAGGGCTAGATTTATAAAATGTTTTCTGGTGATGAGCCAATTATGGCAATTATTTTAATTATATATTTATAATTAAAATGCATGACTGTAAGATTAAATTTTAAACCAAATCATAATTTATATTTTAAAATAGCTTTAAAATACTTGCACATAACACATCTCGTGGTTAGTAACTTTCTCCAGCTACATTTAAAAGTATTTCCGAAATTACAACATTTTTTCCTAAAGGTTTACTTTTTCCCCACAGCATAACTCTGTAAATTAACGTGAGCCCATTATATCAAAGGTGTTTATGTGTGTCACATATGCATTTAATTTTAATATCTTTATTTAAGGCACGAATATCCCCAAGCAAGCACAGTATGCAATAAGAAGTCCTGTGGAGTCCTGTAAGTACTTTGATGAGGAAGGCAGGATTTATATCAGATTCGCGAGCTTGAAAAAAGACTCTACAATTGATAAAACTAAGTCAGACCGAACTGGTTCATTTTCAAGTAAAATAGCTTGCAAGACAAAAAGACCGCCTCAAAGTCGCTGCCCTTGGGGCTCTCCCACTTGCTTTACAGGCTAGGAACGGAGAATGCCGGGAACCCGAGAGCGGCCGGCGCGGACGCCGAGGCAACACTGCTTGGGGCACCCGGTACTCGCCGTTAGCTCCCGGCCTCCTTTGCTCTCGCGCCTCCAGGGGCTCAGGCACTGCTCCGGGAGCGCGGAATGTTGAGGAAGACGGCGGAACTTCAGTAGGGAGACCTATCTGGGAAACGTTTTCAGGACACGCGGTGGGGAAAGCAACTAGCCTCCGGCGGGGCAGGGCGGGGTAGCCTTACCTGCAGAACCACCGGCCACGATCTGCCGAGAAGCCTCGCGCACTAAGCCGACTTCAGGCTTGGCGGACATCTTCGCCGGGAGGAGGACGAGGGAGTGGGCTGAGATGTGTGGGCGAGCTCGCCGCCTGCACAGCCTACGAATTCAGAGAGCCCCTGCTGGGCTGGTCCTCGGGCGGGTTGGCTCCCTGTGGGGCAGCAATCCGGCGACTGCTGGAAAGCGAGGGTTCGAGGCGCAGATTCGTCGCGCGATCTCCCGCGAGTCGGAACCTGTCAGCAGTGCTCTTGCAGAGGCGCCCTCGGCTCCGAAAATGTCCCTGGAAATAAGACTCGTGGATGGGGTTGGGTTGGCTCTTCGCAACGAGTCAGGCTTTGTCTCCTAGATTGGCGCCCACGCCCTTCTCTATCAGGAGCCTCCGGCAGAGTTTGTCAAACTGGACGCGCTGCCTCTGATAACTCAAGTGAAATGACCCAGGCCTGGAGCGCCAAGTGCAAAGCTGGGACGACCGTTGCACCTCCTGGCATGCCAGAGCACAGTGAGGTTCAAAAGAAGGGACAAGTGAATAAATTCCTCAGTTAGTTATCCTGTAATTGTGGTCTGTAGCAGCTAAGTCAAAGCAAATCTAATTTACACTTACCTTACAATAGAGCTAAGGTAGTACTTTACCAAAAATGGTTTTGATTTAAGGTAAAAATCATACCTCATCAACTTGAGTTTTATTTACCTAAGGACCAAAAGAAGAAAAAGCCTGCTTATAAATAGTTTCTTCTATACCCAGATCAGTGGTTCTTAAAGTGGTTTTAGTACCCACAGCAGTAGCATAATTTGTGAATTTGTTAGGAAGTCAAATTGGTGGGCCCCACCCCGACCTAAACTGAATCAGAATCTCTGGGGATAGGGCCCAGAAACAAGTTCTCTGTTGGTTGTCATGAACGTTAAAGGTTGTGAACCACTGACCTAAACAATTGAGGAACATTAAGGAACTTACAGTGTATTCTCTCTATAAAAGGTTTGGTTATTCGTACTAGCCCCTTAGGATAGTTACCAAAACAAAACTACTAATTTATACTCTTTTTAAACTACAAGTTGCCTATTTTATGTAGGAGAGATATAAGATTGTGAAATTCTCCAAAAATACCTGCCACACCCCTAACACACAGGAGATGATAAGAGTAAAACAGAGAACTGGGAGGCTTTAGAAGCCCTATTGTAATATTTCTTAAAACACATTATTTAATGCTAAACATATTTAGTGTGAGCCATATAAAAATTGCCATTTTTGGAGGTCAAAAACCGTTCAATATCAGCAATTAGTATAGTTCAATTTATGTGATTTGTAATGTACCAAGTGCAATAATTTGGTTTCATACTTGATTTTTTATTTCTCAGGCTGAGTCATTAAAAGTTGATCAGTGATATCTGGCAAAATTATTTAAAGTGCTTGAGGAATTGGGGAGACTTGCTGCTTATGTGATCAGATACACAAAAATGAAGTTTTTCATTTCATTAAATATTTGATTAAAACTGCTAAGTTTGAAAATGTTTACCAAGAAATAGTTTGCAGAAATTTTGCTAACTTGATAGAATAAAGGCTTTTGAGCAATATCTTTCAGACTTTTACTAATTAAATATGGAATCTTGAGTGCAATATAGAATCACTTATTCAACAAATATTGAGAACCTGTTATATATTAGGCATAGAAACAATTTCAGAGCTCATAGAAAATGTTTTCCTCATTTTTCAAAGCAGAAATTTAGTTTTCCAAGATCCCTCGGGAGTAATAGTATAGCTGGGATTCCATCGCAGGATTCCTTCTTTTGATAGCAGTAGATTGTGGATTTAAATATTAACCACAGGCTAAACAAACTACAGTCTGTCACACAAATAGCCCCACAAATTAATTCCATTTTTTTTAAGTTTTTAAAAATTTGGTCACAACTATTAAACCTCAGTGCACACACTGAACCAAATTCTACACCGAGAGCTCACTAAGTGTTAGCACTTGCCTAGATACTGACAATATCACTACAAATCCCTCCCCCATGGCACTTACAGTCTAATGGAGGAGATCCACCTTGTAGGTAAATTTTTGCCTTCCCTACATTATCCAGGAAATGCAATAATACTTTCAGGTCAAGATTTAAAGACAACCTTTTGACATAATTATTTCCATGAGTGTCTTCCCCTCTGAAGATCTTATCCAGGGTAGATGGGAGCAAGCTTGTATCTCACTAAAACCCAACCTCTAAAAAGCCCTATGGATTCAGTTAGAGAACTCCCAGTTATCCTTGTTAAAAAGTTACTTCCTCTTTTTAACCTCTCTGGACTAGAAGAAATATCTTTGAGTGAAAAAAGCAAGACTTGATATCACATATAATCCAGTCCTATACCTCTAGAATACTAGAGGATATGGGGCCTAGGCATGAGAACATTCTAGAGGTTGGGAGTCAACAAGAGTGAAGACAGAGCCAACGAGTACTCACTGTGCTAAACACTCTGCTAAACGCTCTGATAATAGAATGTAAATCTCATCTGCAGCTAAATTTGCTCGTGGCCAATATTGGAATGCTGGAAGATTTAGTGCTCGGAAAAAATGGTAATATTTACTTGACCTATTTCAGATTCCCTAGCCTCTATCACATTGTTCTATTATTATTTTGAATAATGATGTGATATCCTAATGGGGCAAAACTGCTAATGTATGAAGATTATATTTTTTAAATTATTGATTTATTTAGCTGATCTTGGTTGATAATTACATGATTAAATTATTGACTTCCCTATCATTTGTCAAGTGGCTAAAAAAACTGTTCAGGAACATTACTGGGAATCTAGGAGTTAATAAAACCTCTAAGCCATCAACATGCAGAAATCCATTTAAAACTAATGTTAGAACCAATTTTTTAAAGGGTGGATATCTGATTTCTTGTTTCATATCAGATTAGAAAGAACATATTAAAAGATAATTGGGTTGTTTGGGGAGAATAGGGGAGGTTCTAGAAAAGTAAAGAGCAATCTGCTACCTTCAGGCCGTATTCAGCCTATCTAGTCAATTGTAATCACAACGTTCATTGACTATACCTTCTCCCAGGCACTGGGCTAATAAGCATTTTGTAATCCATTATCTCATTCCTGTTTTACAAAGGAGGAAACTGGCACTGAGATTAAGTAACTTCCCCAAAATAACAGTATTCGGCTGAGGTGTTAATTTGAACCTAAGTATAATTTAGGAGCCCTCTATTTGGTATGCTATGGGTTTTTTTGTTTTGTTTTGTTTTAATTTTTAAAATAATCTTTTGTAGAGACAAGTTCTTTCTGTGTTGCCCAGGCTGATCTGGAACTGCTGGGCTGAAGCAATTTTCCCATATATGCCTCCCAAGGTGCTGGGATTACAGGTGTGAGTCACACCAGGCCCAGCCACGCTATGTTTATTATTAGACATATGACATTAGGCTATATTTATTATGTTTATGATTAGCCTATATTATTAAGCTGCTATTTTGGGGAGTTTGTTATTGTTGTTTTGTGAGATGGAGTCTCATCCTGTTGCCCAGGCTGGAGTTCTATGGCGCTATCTCAGTTCACTTTAACCTCTGCCTCCCGGGTTCAAGCGATTCTCCTCAGGCCCCTGAGTACATGGGATTACAGGTGCACACCACGACACCTGGCTAATTTTTGTGTTTTTAGTACAGAAGGAGTTTCACCATGTTGGTCAAGCTGGTTTCAAACTCCTGGCCTCAAGTTATCCACCAGCCTCAGCCTCCCAAAATTCTGGGATTGCAGGCATGAGACACCAGGCCCAGGCTCGGCTTGTTGTTATTTTAAAACAACAACAACAACAAAAAACAACAACAAAAAAATCTAATAGTGATGGCATCTCACCAAGTTGCCTAGGCTAATCATGAACTCCTGAACTCAAGCCATCCTCCCAAATTGACCTTCCAAATGTTGGGTCTGAGCCCCGGCCAGCATGAATTTTCGAAGTCAGACCAAAGAACTGTTGACAGATAACTTTTTGTTGAGGGAGGCTGTTCTGTGCATTGCTGGATATTTAGCAGCATCCCTGACCTCAATCCAATAGATGCCAGTAGCAACTCACTCCCGATTATGATAACCAAAAATGTCTCCAAACATTGCCAAGTGTTCCAAAGGTCACTTCTCTGGTATCATTTAACTTTCCAGCAACATTTAATAAGAAAAGAAAAGAAAAAAACCTGACCACCCTTGGTTTAAAAACTTTCTTTTCTGATTGTGTCAAAATCAAAGGACTGGGCACGGTGGCTCACATCTGTAATCCTAGCACTTTGGGAGGCCGAGACGACGGGTGGATCACCTGAGGTCTGGAGTTCCAGACCAGCCTGACCAACATGGAGAAACCCCGTCCCTACTAAAAATACAAAATTAGCCAGGTGTGATGGCGCATGCCTGTAATCCCAGCTACTCGGGAGGCTGAGGCAGGAGAATTGCTCGAACCTGGGAGGCAGAGGTTGTAGTGAGCCGAGATCGTGCCATTGCACTCCAGCCTGGACAACAAGAGCAAACCTCTTGTCTCAAAACAACAACAACAACAACAACAACAACAACAACTTCCTTCTCTTGGCTTCTATGATACCTCACTTTCCTGGATTTCTTACCCCTGTGTGGTCTGATCTTGTTTTTTTCTGTTTTCCTCCTCCTATACCTAATCTCTATTGGAGTGCTCCAGAGGTTGGGTATGTACTCTCTTCTTTTGTTTATCCAGATTCTCTTCTCAGGGAATCTCATCCAGGGCCTTAGTTAAAAGTAATTTTTATACACTGATGACTCCCCCATTCTTATTTCCAGCCATGGAAATAACCCACATCCCTGAATCTCCAGAATTATATATACAATTATTTATGTTACATCTTTACTTGGGTATCAAAAAAAAAAAAGATAGTTTGCCCCAGCGCAATGGCTTCCCACCCCATGCGGCAGAAGGACCCCTTGAGGAAAAGAGTTCAAGGCTGCAGTGAACTATGACTATTATAGCGCCACTGCACTCTAGCCTGGGCAACAGAGAGACCCTGTCTCTAAAAAAAAAGAAAAGAGGCCGGGCGCTGTGGCTCACGCCTGTAATCCCAGCATTTTGGGAGGCCGTAGGCGGGCAGATCACGAGGTCAGGAGATCAAGACACGGTATAAACCCCGTCTCTACTAAAAATACAAAAAATTAGTCGGGGGTGGTGGCGGGTGCCCATAGTCCCAGTACTTGGGGCTGAGGCAGGAGAATGACATGAACCTGGGAGGCACAGCTTGCAGTGAGTGCCACTACACTCTAGCCTGGGCAACAGAGCTAGACTCTTTCTCAAAAAATAAAAAGGAAAAGAAAAAGAGATAGCTTAAGTTTAACAGAACTTTTGATGCTGAACCCCAAACCCTTTTTTCCCCATATATTTCCTATTTCTGAAAATGGCATCACTATCCATCAAATAGTTCTAGCCAAAAACCTAGTACTCATGCCTGATTTTCTTCTCTCCACATCTAGCCCAACAGTATACCCTGTAAACTTTACCTTCAAATATATCCTGATTTTGTTCACTTCTATCTCCATTGCAACCACCTTTGTTCCAGCCATAATATTTTTCACCTGGACTACTGGAATTGTTTCCTAATTATTCTCCTGGCCCTTATTGTCCCCACTCAGTATTCAGCGTTTTGTTTTTTTTTCTTTTTTGAGACGGAGTCTCGCTCTGTCCCCCAGGCTGGAGTGCAGTGGTGCAAACTTGGCTCACTGCAACTTCCGCCTCGGGTTCAAGCGATTCTCCCCAGTAGCTGGGATTATAGGCACCCACTACCACACCCGGCTAATTTTTGTATTTTTAGTAGAGATGGGGTTTCACCAAGTTGGCCAGGCTGGTCTTGTACTCCTGACTTCAAGTGATCCACCCGTCTCAGCCTCCTGAAGTGCTGGGATTACAGGCATAAGCCATCATGCCCAGCCAGTAATCAGCATATTTTTTAATATGTAGTAGATTATGACAGTACCTTGTTTAAAAATCCTCCAAAGGGCATAGTAGCTCATCCCAGCACTTTGGGAGGCCAAGTGGGGGCAGATCATTTGAGACCAGAAGTTCAACACTAGCCTAGGCAACATTGTGAAACCCTGTCTTTACAAACAAACAACAACAACAAAAATCCTCCAAAGGCCTTCAGTTGCCCTAAAAACCAAATCAAACTTATAACGGTCCTTTCAGGGCTCTGTATGAACGGCTCATTTCTATGTCTTTATCTCATACTATTTTGCCTCTGATCTAAACACAATGGTTTTCTTTCTGAATTTGAATATTTCAACCTCGTTCTGCCTCATGGATTTTGCATTTGATGTTTATTTGCCAGGAATATTCTTCTCTTGGCCCTTCCCATGACTAATTTCTTCTTTTTTGTTGTTTTTGTTTGTTTTTTGAGATGGAGTCTCACTCTGTCCCGCAGGCTGGAGTGCAGTGGCATGATCTCGCTCACTGCAACCTCTGCCTCCCGGGCTCAAGCAATTCTGCCTCAACCTCCCAAGTAGCTAGGATTACAGGCGTATGCCATGATGCCCGGCTAATTTTTGTATTTTTACTAGAGACGGGGGTTTCACCATGTTGGCCAGGCTGGTCTCGAACTCCTGACCTCAGGTGATCCACCAGCCTCGGCCTCCCAAAGTGCTAGGATTACAGGCATGAGCCACCATGACCAGCTGATTTCTTCTTATCAGAAAGGTCTCAATGTCATTATAGTGGATGATGTTGGTGCCCCATCTAGATCCCTTTACCAAACTGGCCTGCCCATACCAGCTGCTATGAGTATTAATGGCTATGGACTCATAGTTAATTTATTTTCTAGAGAAATATCCTCTATTAGTCTGTTTTCACACCACTGATAAAGGCATACCCAAGACTGGATAATTTATAAAGAAAAAGCAGTTTAATGGACTCACAGTTCCACATGGCTGGGAGGGCTCATAATCATCTCAGAAAGTGAAAGGCATGTTTCACGTGGAGGCAGACAAGAGAAGAACATGACAGCAAAGCGAAAGGGGTTTCCCCTTATAAAACCATCAGATCTCATGAGACTTATTCACTACCATGAGAATGGCATGGAGTGGGGGAACTGCCCCCATGATTCAGTTATCTGCCAGTGGGTCCCTCCACAACATGAGGGAATTATGGAGCTAGAATTCAAGATGAGATTTGGGTGGGGACACAGCCAAACCATATCATGCCCTCAGCTAAAGAGAAGCTTGGGAAGTCACACACATCACTACCTTACCTGGGAGGTTACATATGTCATCATTTCCCACTTCACCATGCTGGAGGCAATCCCATAGCCAATGACTGACTGAAATAAAAAGGGGAACAAAATGCTGACCTCCTTGCCTTAAGATGGGACCAATACGGTAGCCCCCCCGCCCCCACCAACCTTACCTGCTGGGAGGAATACATTTCAAGACCACCAGTAGATGCCTGAAACAGCTAATAGTACTTTTTTTTCCTATACATATATATCTATGATAAAATGTAATTTTTAAATTGGGTAAAGTAAGGTTGGGCGTGGTGGCTCAAGCTTGTAATCTAAGCACTTTGGGAGGCCGAGGCAGGTGGACCACCTGAGATCAGGAATTCAAGACCAGCCTGGCCAACATGGTGAAACCCCATCTCTACTGAAAATACAAAATTAGCTGGGCATGGTGGCACATGCCTGTAATCCCAGCTACTTGGGAGGCTGAGACAGGAGAATTGCTTGAACCTGGGAGGCGGAGGTTGCAGTGAGCTGGGATCGCACCATTGCACTCCAGCCTAGGCAACAAGAGTGAAACTCCATCTCAAAAAAAAAAAAAAAAAATTGGGCACAGGAGCACAGTAAGATATTAACAAAAATAATAAAAATAAAGCAGTTACAACCATATACTGTAATAAAACATGTG
>NW_012106330.1:1657322-1658074 GCF_000951045.1 Mandrillus leucophaeus
ATGTCGCGACCTTAGCTCACTGCAACCTCTGCCTCCTGGGCTCAAGCAGTTCTCCCACCTCAGCCTCTGGAGTAGCTGGTACTATAGGCATGTGCCACCAGGCCAGGCTAATTTTATTTATTTACCTATTTATTTACTTACTTATTTTTGTTTTAGAGTATTGTTCTATCCCCCAGGCTGGAATACAGTGGTGCTATCTGGGCTCACTGCAACCTCCGCCTCCTGGTTCAAGCGATTCTCATGTCTCAACCTCTGAATAGCTGGGATTACTCAGAGGCACCTGCCACCACTCCCGGCTAATTTTTGTATTTTTAGTAGAGATGGGCCTTTGCCATGTTGACCAGGCTGGTCTCAATCTCCTGACCTCAGGCAATCCAACCGTCTCTGCCTACCAAAATGCTGGGATTACAGGAATGAGTCACCGTGCCCAGCGGACTTTATCTTTTAGAGAAGTTTTAGGTTTCCAGAAAAATTGAGAAGAAAGCTGGGCGTGATGGCTCAGCATGTAATTCTAGCACTTTGGGAAGCTGAGGTGGACAGATCGCTTGAGCCCAGGAGTTTAAGACCAGCCTGGGCAACATGGCGAAATCCCATTTCTACTAAAACTACAAAAAACAGCCGGGCATGGTGGCTCAGGCCTGTAGTCCTAGCTTCTTGGCAGGCTGAGGTGGGAGGATTTCTTGAGCCCAGGAGGTCGAGGCTACAGTGAGCCAAGACTGCATCACTGCATTCCAGCCTGGGCAACAGAAGGA
>NW_012106330.1:1663074-1664197 GCF_000951045.1 Mandrillus leucophaeus
AAAAAAAAAAAAATTGGGCACAGGAGCACAGTAAGATATTAACAAAAATAATAAAAATAAAGCAGTTACAACCATATACTGTAATAAAACATGTGAATGTGGCTTCTTTCTCTCTCAAAATATCTTACTGTACTGTACTCAACCTTCTTCTTGTGACGATGTGAAATGATAAAATGCCTACATGATAAGATGAAGTAAGGTGAATGACATAGCCATTGTGACATAGCATTAGGCTAATACTGACCTTCTGACCACGCATAAGAAGGAGGATCATCTGCTTTTTGGTGATTCTGGGTCATCGAGCAGTGATGATG
The DNA here is from genome assembly GCF_000951045.1 of Mandrillus leucophaeus. Lineage (NCBI taxonomy): Eukaryota > Metazoa > Chordata > Mammalia > Primates > Cercopithecidae > Mandrillus > Mandrillus leucophaeus. Next base: position 1,663,389 of record NW_012106330.1, read on the forward strand.
TGCATGGATGTCAGAAGCAATGACTAACAGGTTGGGTAGTATATACATCATGGATAATGCTGGATAAAGGCATGATTCATATCTGAGGCAAGACAGAATGGGATGGCCCAATATTTTATCATGCACTCAAACAACACAATTTAATACTCATGAATTGTTTATTTCTGGGATTTTCCATTTAATATTTTTGGACCACGGTTGACTGCAGGCAACTGAAATTGTGTACAGCAAAACTGCAAATAATGGAAGACTACTGTACTGTGTTGCAACTCATGCTCCAAAGCTGTCTTTGGACCTGGCTAAGGTTAAACTATAGCTGAGATGGTATCTTTGCTTACCTTTGCAAGAAATTTGTCCATTTCATGTAAGTTATCAAGTTTATTGGCATACAATTTTAATAATATTCCTCTTTTAATATCTGTAGAATTTGTAGTGATGTCACTTCTTTAATTTCTGATATTGGTAGACTTCTTTCTTTTTTTCTTTTTCTTTTTTAAAATTAACCTTCATTTATTTGGGTATGTCTGCTTTATTTCTTGATCAGTTAATTTTATTGGTATTATCAGAGAACCAGGTTTTAATTTCATTCATTTTTCTGTACTGCTTCTCTGTTTTCTGTTATACTGATTTCTATTCTTATAATTATTATTTCCATTCCCTCATTTACTTTATTTTATTTTGTTCTTTATTAGTTTCTTGAGGTGGAAGCTAAGGTTATTGAGGCTGTTCCTTTCTAATATTGGTGTTTAGTACTATAAATTTATTCTAAGTACTGCTTTATAGGCATCCCACAAATTTTGATTTTTTTT
>NW_012106330.1:1665152-1666826 GCF_000951045.1 Mandrillus leucophaeus
AGAAAGTAGAGTTCTTATATACATTTCCCCCTGCACCCCATAGGGTTTTCTCTTATTGTTAACATCTTGCATAAGTGTAGTGCATTTTGTACATTAATGAATCAATATTGATACATTATTATTAAAGTTCATAGTTTACATTAGAGTTCACTTTTTGTGTTGCGCAGTTCCTTAGGTTTTGACAAAATGGTGTCACTTTTTATCACTTTAAATGCTTAGAAATTTTCCTTTTGATTTATTCTTTGTCCCATGGGTGATCTAGAAGCATGTTAATTAGTTTCCAAAAACTTGGAGATTTTCCAAACAGCATTCTCCTATGAGTACCTAGTTTACTCTGGTCAAAGAACACAGTCTATATGATTGGAATCTTTTAAAATGTATTCGTGTTTGTTTTATGGCCTTGATTATGGTCTGTCTTTGCAATTATTCCATGTGAATCTGAAAATAATGTGTATTTTGCTGTTGATAGGTGGTCTGTTCTATAAATGTCAATTAGACAAGCTGATTGATACTGTTGTTCAAGTCTTCTGTATCCTTACTGATTTTCTGTCTGCATGTTCTATCAATTGTTGAGAGATAAGTGCTGAAATCATTAATTGTGGATTTATTCCCGTAGTTCTAAAACACTTGGAATCATGTATTTTGAAGCTCTGTTCTTAGATATTTAAAAAAGGGAATAGTGGAGGGCAGAGAATCTGATGCTGAGATCAGGAAGGAAAATGAGTTCGTTTTTTTTTTAAATTACATATGTGATAACTGAAAATGAATCATGAAAGGATACCAATTGGGAAGGATCAAATAAACTGTTCATGGATGACATGATTATCTATGTAGAAAATTCCAAGAAGCCAATTTTTTAAACTCTCCTGAAACTAATAAGTTATCATAGCAAGGTTGCTTGATACAGCTTAGTATTTTGGAAACCAATTGTTTTCCTACACTCTAGCAATAAACCACTGGAATTTGAAATTAAAAATGCAGTGCTATGTACATTAGCACCAAAAAATTGAAGTACTTAGGAATAAATCTAACAAAATACAGTCAAGACCTAACAAAACTCTGATGAAAGAAAGAAAAGAAAATGTAAATAAATAAATATTGTATGTTCATGAATAGGAAGGCTCACTATGAATAAGATGTCAGTTCTTACCGATTGGATTTATAGATTCAATGCAATTCAACCAAAATCTCAGTAAGTTATGTTGTGGAAATCAACAAACTGATTCTAAATTTTATATGGAAAGGCAAAAGACCCAAAATAAAACAATACTGAAGCTAGAGAATAAAGTAAGAGGACTGATCTACTGACTTCAAATTCAAGACTTACTGTAAAGCTACAATAATCAAGAACAAACAGGTCAGTGGAATGGAATAGAAAGTCCAGAAATAGGCTGGAGATGGTGGCTAACACCTACAATCCCAGCATTTTGAGAGGCCAAGGTAGGCGGATCACTTGAGGTCAGAAGTTCGAGACTAGCCTCTCTACCAAACCCCCTCTCTGCCAAAAATACAAAAGTTAGCCAGGCGTGGTGGCATGCACCTGTAATCCCAGCTACTCAGGAGGCTGAGGCACAAGTATCGCTTGAACCTGGGAGGTGGAGGTTGTAGTGAACCAAGATCACACCACTGCACTCCAAACTGGGTGACAGAGTGAGATTCTGTCTCAAAAAAAAA
>NW_012106330.1:1668086-1669849 GCF_000951045.1 Mandrillus leucophaeus
CCACCATGCCTGGCTAATTTTTGTAGTTTTTGTAGAGATGAGGTTTTGCCATGATGGGCAGGCTGGTCTTGAACTCCTGACCTCAAGTGATCTGCCCGTCTTGGCCTCTCAAAATGCTGGGATTACAGGTATGAGCCAGCGTGCTTGGCCTTAGTGAGTAGATTTTAAGTATTCTCACCAAAAAGGAGATAACTTTGTGAGGTAATGCATGTGTTAATTAGCTAGTTTTAGCCATTTCACAAGGCATATATATTTTAAAACATCATATTTTACATGAGAAGCATGTACATTTTTGTTTGTTTGTTTCATTTTGTTTTGTTTTTTTGAGACAGAGTCTCGCTCTGTCACCCAGGCTTGAGTGCAGTGGTGCAATCTCGGCTCACTGCAACCTCTGCCTCCCTGGTTCAAGCAATTCTCCTGCCTCAGACTCCTGAGTAGCTGGGATTACAGGTGTGTGCCACCAGTTCTGGCTAATTTTTGTATTTTTAGTAGAGACAGGGTTTCACCATGTTGGTCAGGCTGGTCTCGAACTCCCGACCTCATCATCTGCCTTCCTTGGCCTCCCAAAGTGCTGGGATTACAGGTGTGAGCCACCGTGCCCGGCTGAGAAGTATATAAAATTTTATCTGCCAATTTTAAAACTGCAAAATCATTTTCTAGTAAGGTTGAGCCAAGTTATATGTCTAACAGCAGTATTTGAGAGTATCCATCTAATCTTAACTTTGTTGCAGTGAATAATTTTTAAAAAACAGAATGTGATATAAATGTATGTATGTAACATATAATTGTAAGCCAATTTGGATAACAAAAAAGAAAAGAAAAAAAAAAAACATAGAAAGGGGCTAGGGCTAGGGTTTTCACTGCTAGAAAAAAACCAGCAATCCAATTATGGCCCAAATAACAAAAAACAGGCAAAACGATGTGAATTGACACTTCATCAAAGAAGATAATACAGAAGGCAAACAAGCATATGAAAAGGTGCTGAACACTACACAGTATTCCACTAGGGAATTGCAAATTATAACAACAATAAAATACCGTTATACATCTATGAGAATGCATAAAACCCAAACCACTGACAACAAATGCTGGTGAGGATGTGGAGAAACAAGAACTCTCATTCATTGCTGGTGGGAATGCAAAATACTGCCTCCACTCTGGAAGACAGTATGGCAGTTTCTTACAAAACCAAACATGCTATTAACATATAATCCAGCAATTGCACTCCTTGGTATTTACCCAAATGAGTTGAAAACTTATGTTTACACAAATATAAAACATATATTTACACACACACAAAATATATAGATATCTATAGCAGCTTTACTCATAATTGCCAAAACTTAGAAGCAACCAAGAAATCTTTCAATAGGTGAATGGAGGCCAGGCGCAGTGGCTCTCATCTGTAATCTCAACACTTTGGGAGGGTGAAGGGGGTGAATCACTTGAGCTCAGGAGTTCAAGACCAGCCTGGGCAACATGGCAAAACCGTATCTCTACAAAAAATACAAAAATTTAGCCTGGCGTGGTGGCATACACCTGTAGTCTCGACTACTCAGGGGTGCTGAAACAGGAGAATTGCTTGAGTCCAGGAGGTCAAGGCTGCAGTGAGCCAAGATTGTGCCACTGCACTCCAGCCTAGATGACAGAGTGAGACCCTGTCTTAAAAAAAAATACAAAAATTTAGCCTGGCGTGGTGGCATACACTTGTAGTCTCGACTACTCAGGGGTGCTGAAACAGGAGAATTGCTTGAGTCCAGGAG
>NW_012106330.1:1669899-1676717 GCF_000951045.1 Mandrillus leucophaeus
AGAGGAAAAGAAAAGAAAAAAAAGGTAAATGGATAAACAAATAGTATTCAGCCATAAAAAGATAGGAGCTGCTGGGAGCAGTGGAATCCCAGCACTTTGGGAGACTAAGGTGGGAGCATTGCTTGAGCCCATGAGTTTAAGAGCAGCCTCGGCAATATAGTGAGACCCTGTCTCTAGCAAAAATAAAGTAAAATATAATAAACAAACAAATAAATAAACATGAACTGTCAAGTCTTGAGAAGATATAGAGGAAACTTAAACACATATTGCTTAGTAAAAAAAGTCAATCTAAGAAGGCTATATGTTGTATGATACCAACTATGTGACATTCAGGAAAAGGCAAAAACTATACAGACAGTAAAAGAAAAAAAAAAAAAGAGTGGCTGCCAGAGAGTGTGGGAGTGGCAGAGATGAATAGATGAACACGGGATTTTTAGGACAGTGAAACTATTCTGTATGATATTGTAATAATAAATACATGACACAGTGCTGTTGGCAAACTCTATAAAACTGTGTAACACCAAGAATAAGCCACAATGTAAACCACAGAGTTTAGTTAATAATGTATCCATATTGGTTTATCAATTGTAACAAATACTAATGCAAGGGACTAAAGCACATAAAATTGGAACAATACAGAGAATATTAGGCCCCTGCACAAGGATAACACACAAATTTGTGAAGTGTTCCATATTAAAAAAATAAATTTAAAAATAAAACAAAAAATAATAAGGGAAACTCTGGGGGTGACATGGTATAAGATAACTTCTGTACTATCTGATCACTTTTCTTTCTTTTTCTTTAGAGACAGGGTCTCATTCTGTTGCCCAGGCTAGAGTACAGTGCTGTGACCATAGCTCACTGCAACCTCGAACTCCCGGGCTCGTAGTGATCCTCCCCTTCTGGCTCCCAAGTAGCTGTGACTACAGACATGAGCCACCATGCCTGGCTATTTTTTGTTTTATTATTTCTTGTAGAGACATGGTCTCACTATGTTGTCCACACTGGTCTCCAATTCCTGGGTTCAAGTGATCCTCCTACCTTGGCCTTCCAAAATGCTGGGATTACATGTGTGAGCCAGTATGTCCAGCCTCACTTTTCATTAAAGCGAAAACTGCTTTTTTTTTTTAAAAAAAAAAAAAAAAAAAGCCTATTGGAGTCGCTTCCAAGATGGCCAAATAGGAACAGCTCTGGTGTACAGGTCCAAGTGAGATTGATGCAGAAGATGGGGGATTTCTGCATTTCCAACTGAGGTACCTGGTTCATCTCATTGGGACTGGTTGGACAGTGGGTGCATCACACAGAGGGTGAACCAAAGCAGCGTGAGGCATTGCCTCACCCTGGAAGTGCAAGGGGTTGGGAGATTTCCCTTTCCTACCCAAGGGAAGCTGTGAGTGACCATACCTGGAGGAATGGTACACTTCTTCCCAAATACTGTGCTTTTCCCATGGTCTTCGCAACTGGTAGACCAGGAGAGTCCCTCCCATGCCTTGCTCAGTGGGTCTTACATCTATGGAGCCTTGCTTGGTGCTAGCGCAGCAGTCTGAGATTCACCTGGGATGCTGGAGCTTGGCGGGTGTAGGGACATCCACCAGTGCTGAGGCTTGAGTGGGCAGTTCTATGCTCACACTGTAAACAAAGCGGCAGGGAAGCTCGAACTTGGCAGAGCCCACTGCAGTTCAGCAAGACCTACTGCCTCTCTAGATTCCACCTCTAGGGGCAGGGCATATCTGAACAAAAGGCAGCAGAGAGCTTCTGCAGACTTAAACGTCCCTGCCTGACAGCTTTGAAGACAGCAGTGGTTCTCCCAGCATGGCGTTTGAGCTCCAATAACGGACAGACTGCCTCCTCAAGTGGGTCCCTGACCCACATGTAGCCTGACTGGGAGACACTTCCCAGTAGGGGCCGACAGACACCTCATACAGATGGGTGCCCCTCTGGGATGAAGCTTCCAGAGGAAGGATCAGGCAGCAATATTTGCTGTTCTGCAGTCTCTGCTGGTGATACCCAGGCAAACAGGATCTGGAGTGGACCTCTAGCAAACTCGAACAGACCTGCAGCTGAGGGGCCTGTCTGTTAGAAGGAAAACTAACAAACAGAAAAGAATAGCATCAACATCAACAAAAAGGACATCCACACCAAAACCCCATCTGTAGGTCACCAACATCAAAGACCTAAGGTAGATAAAACCCCAAAGATGGGGAGAAACCAGAGCAGAAAGGCTGAAAATTCCCAAAACCAGAACACCTCTTCTCCTCCAAAGGATCACAGCTCCTCACCAGCAATGGAACAAAGCTGAATGGAGAATGACTCTGATGAGTTGATAGAAGTAGGCTTCAGAAGGTCAGTAATAACAAACTTCCCCGAGCTAAAGGAGCATGTTCTAACCCAGCGGAAGGATGCTAAAAACCTTGAAAAAAGGTTAGATGAATGATTAACTAGAATAATCAGTGTAGAGAAGAGCTTAAATGTCCTGATGCAGCTGAAAACCACAGTATGAGAACTTCATGAAGCATGCACAAGCTTCAATAGCCGATTCGATCAAGCAGAAGAAAAGATATCAGTGACTGAAGATCAAACGAATGAAATAAAGTGACAGGAGAAGTTTAGAGAAAAAAGAGTGAAAAGAAATGAACAAAACCTCCAAGAAATATGGGTCTATGTGAAAAGACCAAATCTACGTTTGATTGGTATAACTGAAAGTGGCAAGGAGAATGGAACCAAGTTAGAAAACACTCTTCAGGATATTTTCCAGGAGAACTTCCCCAGCCTAGCAAGGCAGGCCAACATTCAAATTCAGGAAATACAGAGAATGCCACAAAGATACTCCCCAAGAAGAGCAACCCAATCCCAAGATACATAATTTTCAGATTCACCAAGGTTGAAATGAAGGAAAAAAAGTTAAGGGCAGCCAGAGAGAAAGGTCGGGTTACCCACAAAGGGAAGCCCATCGGACTAACAACAGATCTCTCGGCAGAAACCCTACAAGCCAGAAGAGAGGGGGACCAATATTCAACATTCTTAAAGAAAAGAATTTTCAACCCAGAATTTCATATCCAGACAAACTAAGCTTCATAAGTGAAGAAGAAAAAAATCCTTTACAGACAAGCAAATGCTGAGAGATTTTGTCACCACCAGGGCTGCCTTACAAGAGCTCCTGAAGGAGGCACTAAGCATGGAAAGGAACAACCAGTACCAGCCACTGCAAAAACATGCCAAACTGTAAAGACCATTGATGCTGTGAAGAAACTGCATCAATTAATGGGCGAAGTAATCAGCTAAAATCATAATGACAGGATCAAATTCACACATGAGAATATTAACCTTAAATATAAATGGGTTAAGTACCCATTTATATTTAAATACCCATTAAAAGACACAGACTGACAAATTGGTTGAAGAGTCAAGATCCACTGGTGTGCTGTATTTAGGAGACCCATCTCATATGCAAAGACACATATAGGCTCAAAATAAAGGGATGGAGGAAGATCTACCAAGCAAAGGGAAAGAAAGAAAAAAAAACAGAAAAAACAAAAGCAGGGATTACAGTCCTGGTCTATGATTAAACAGACTTTAAACCAAAAAAGATCAAATGGGACAAGGCCATTACATAATGGTAAAGGGATCAATTCAACAACAAGAGCTAACTATCCTAAATATATATACACCCAAAACAGGAGCACCCAAATTCATAAAGCAAGTTCTCAGAGACCTAAAAAGAGACTTAGACTCCCACACAGGAGACTTTAACAACCCACTGTCAATATTAGACAGATCAACGACAGAAAATTAACAAGGATATCCAGGACTTGAACTCAGCTCTGGGCCAAGCAGACCTAATAGACATCTACAGAACTCTCCACCCCAAATCCACAGAATATGCATTCTTCTCAGCACCACATCACTCTTATTCTAAAATTGACAACATAATTGGAAGTAAAACACTCATCAGCAAATGTAAAGGAACAGAAATCACAACAAACTGTCTCTCAGACCACAGCGCAATCAATCAAATTAGAACCCAGGATTAAGAAACTCACTCAAAACCACACAACTACATGGAAACTGAACAACCTGCTCCTGAATGACTACTGGGTAAGTAACAAAATAAAGGCAGAAATAAAGATGTTCTTTGAAGCCAATGAGAACAAAGACACAACGTACCAGAATCTCTGGGACACATTTAAAGCAGTGTGTAGAGGGAAATTTATAGCACTAAATGCCCACAAGAAAGCAGGAAAGATCTAAAATTTACACCTTGACATCACAATTAAAAGAACTAGAGAAGCAAGAGCAAACACATTCAAAAGCTAGCAGAAGGCAAGAAATAACTAAGATCAGAGCAGAACTGAGGGAGATAGAGATACCCACAAAAAACACCCTTCAAAAAATCGATGAATCCAAGAGCTGGTTTTTTGAAAAGATCAACAAAATCGATAGACCAACAGCAAGACTAATAAGGAAGAAAAGAGAGAAGAATCAAATAGGTGCAATAAAAAATCATAAAGGTGATGTCAGCACCGATTCCACAGAAATACAAACTGCCATCAGAAAATACTATAAACACCTCTATACAAATAAACTAGAAAATCTAGAAGAATTGGATAAATTCCTGGACACATACACCCTCCCAAGACTAAACCAGGAAGAAGTTGAATCTCTGAACAGACCAATAACAAGTACTGATATTAAGGCAATAATTAATAGCCTACCAACCAAGAAAAGTCCAAGATCAGATGGAATCACAGCTGAATTCTACCAGAGGTACAAAGAGGAGCTGGTACCATTCCTTCTGAAACTATTCCGATCAATAGAAAAAGGGAGAATCCTCCCTAACTCATTTTATGAGGCCAGCATCATCCTGATACCAAAGCCTGGTAGAGACACAACCAAAAAAGAGAATTGTAGGCCCATATCCACAATGAACATCTATGTAAAAATCCTCAATAAAATACTGGTAAACTGAATCCAGCAGCACATCAAAAAGCTTATCCACCATGATCAAGTCAGCTTCATCCCTGGGATGAAAGGCTGGTTCAACATATGCAAATCAATAAACATAATCCATCACATACACAGAACCTATGACAAAAAGCACATGATTATCTCAACAGATGCAGAAAAGGCCTTCAACAAAATTCAACAGCCCTTCATGCTAAAAACTCTCAGTAAGCTAGTTATTGATGGAACCTATCTCAAAATAATAAGAGTTATTTATGACAAACCCACAGCCAATATTATACTGAATGGGTGAAAACTGGAAGCATTCCCTTTGAAAACTGGCATAAGACAGGGATGCCCTCTCTCACCACTCCTATTATGTTGGAACTTCTGGCCAGGGCAATCAGGCAAGAGAAAGAAAGGGTATTGAATTAGGAAAAGAGGAAGTCAAATGGTCTCTCTTTGCAGATGACATGATTGTATATTTAGAAAACCCCATCATCTCAGCCCAAAATCTCCTTAAGCTGATAAGCAACTTCAGCAAAGTCTTGGGATACAAAATCAATGTGCAAAAATCACAAACATTCTTACACACCAAGAACAGACAAACACAGAGCCAAATCATGAGTGAACGCCCATTCACAATTACTACAAAGAGAATAAAATATCTAGGAATCCAACTTACAATGGATGTGAAGGGCCCCTGCAAGGAGAATTACAAACCACTGGTCAATGAAATAAAAGAGGACACAAACAAATGGAACAACATTCCATGCTCATGTATAGGAAGAATCAGTATTGTGAAAATGGCCATACTGCCCAAGGTAGTTGATAGATTCAATGCTATCTTCATCAAGCGACCACTGACTTTCTTTACAGAATTGGAAAAATCTACTTTAAAGTTTAAAGTTTTACAGTATTGGAAAAATCTACTTTAAAGTTTTAACCACAAAGGAGTCCACATAGCCAATACAATCCTAAGCAAAAAGAACAAAGCTGGAGGCATCACGCTACCTGACTTCAAACTACACTACAAGGCTACCGTAATGAAAATAGCATGGTACTGGTACCAAAACAGAGAGATAGACCAATGAAACAGAACAGAGGCCTCAGAAATAACACCACACATCTACAGCCATCTGACCTTTGACAAACCTGACAAAAACAAGCAATGAGAAAAGGATTCCCTATTTAATAAATGGTGCTGGGAAAACTGGCTAGCCATATGTAGAATGCTGAAACTGGATCCCTTCCTTACACCTTATACAAAAATTAACTGAAGATGGATTAAAGACTTAAATATAAGACCTAAAAGCATAAAAACGCTAGAAGAAAACCTAGGCAATACCATTCAGGACATAGGCATAGGCAAAGACTTCATGACTAAAACACCAAAAGCAATGGCAGCGAAAGCCAAAATAGACACATAGGATCTAATTAAACTAAACAGCTTCTGCACAGCAAAAGACACTATCATCAGAGCAAACAGGCAACCTAGAGATTGGGAAAAAATTTTTTCAATCTATCCATCTGACAAAGGGCTAAGAACTTAAACACATTTACAAGAAAAAAACTAACAACCCCATCAAAAAGTTGGCAAAGGATATGAACAGACACTTCTCAAAAGAAATTTACGCAGCCAAACGCTTGTGAAAAAACGCTCATCATCACTGGTCATCAGAGAAATGCAATTCAAAACCACAATGAGATACCATCTCACGCCAGTTAGAATGGTGATCATTAAAGAGTCAGAAAACAACAGATGCTGGAGAGGATATGGAGAAATAGGAATGCTTTTACACTGTTGGTGGGAGTGTAAATTAGTTCAACCATTGTGGAAGACAGTGTGGCAATTCCTCAAGGACCTAGAACTAGAA
>NW_012106330.1:1676767-1681478 GCF_000951045.1 Mandrillus leucophaeus
AAGGCTGGTTCAACATATGCAAATCAATAAACATAATCCATCACATACACAGAACCTATGACAAAAAGCACATGATTATCTCAACAGATGCAGAAAAGGCCTTCAACAAAATTCAACAGCCCTTCATGCTAAAAACTCTCAGTAAGCTAGTTATTGATGGAACCTATCTCAAAATAATAAGAGTTATTTATGACAAACCCACAGCCAATATTATACTGAATGGGTGAAAACTGGAAGCATTCCCTTTGAAAACTGGCATAAGACAGGGATGCCCTCTCTCACCACTCCTATTATGTTGGAACTTCTGGCCAGGGCAATCAGGCAAGAGAAAGAAAGGGTATTGAATTAGGAAAAGAGGAAGTCAAATGGTCTCTCTTTGCAGATGACATGATTGTATATTTAGAAAACCCCATCATCTCAGCCCAAAATCTCCTTAAGCTGATAAGCAACTTCAGCAAAGTCTTGGGATACAAAATCAATGTGCAAAAATCACAAACATTCTTACACACCAAGAACAGACAAACACAGAGCCAAATCATGAGTGAACGCCCATTCACAATTACTACAAAGAGAATAAAATATCTAGGAATCCAACTTACAATGGATGTGAAGGGCCCCTGCAAGGAGAATTACAAACCACTGGTCAATGAAATAAAAGAGGACACAAACAAATGGAACAACATTCCATGCTCATGTATAGGAAGAATCAGTATTGTGAAAATGGCCATACTGCCCAAGGTAGTTGATAGATTCAATGCTATCTTCATCAAGCGACCACTGACTTTCTTTACAGAATTGGAAAAATCTACTTTAAAGTTTAAAGTTTTACAGTATTGGAAAAATCTACTTTAAAGTTTTAACCACAAAGGAGTCCACATAGCCAATACAATCCTAAGCAAAAAGAACAAAGCTGGAGGCATCACGCTACCTGACTTCAAACTACACTACAAGGCTACCGTAATGAAAATAGCATGGTACTGGTACCAAAACAGAGAGATAGACCAATGAAACAGAACAGAGGCCTCAGAAATAACACCACACATCTACAGCCATCTGACCTTTGACAAACCTGACAAAAACAAGCAATGAGAAAAGGATTCCCTATTTAATAAATGGTGCTGGGAAAACTGGCTAGCCATATGTAGAATGCTGAAACTGGATCCCTTCCTTACACCTTATACAAAAATTAACTGAAGATGGATTAAAGACTTAAATATAAGACCTAAAAGCATAAAAACGCTAGAAGAAAACCTAGGCAATACCATTCAGGACATAGGCATAGGCAAAGACTTCATGACTAAAACACCAAAAGCAATGGCAGCGAAAGCCAAAATAGACACATAGGATCTAATTAAACTAAACAGCTTCTGCACAGCAAAAGACACTATCATCAGAGCAAACAGGCAACCTAGAGATTGGGAAAAAATTTTTTCAATCTATCCATCTGACAAAGGGCTAAGAACTTAAACACATTTACAAGAAAAAAACTAACAACCCCATCAAAAAGTTGGCAAAGGATATGAACAGACACTTCTCAAAAGAAATTTACGCAGCCAAACGCTTGTGAAAAAACGCTCATCATCACTGGTCATCAGAGAAATGCAATTCAAAACCACAATGAGATACCATCTCACGCCAGTTAGAATGGTGATCATTAAAGAGTCAGAAAACAACAGATGCTGGAGAGGATATGGAGAAATAGGAATGCTTTTACACTGTTGGTGGGAGTGTAAATTAGTTCAACCATTGTGGAAGACAGTGTGGCAATTCCTCAAGGACCTAGAACTAGAAATATCATTTGACCCAGCAATCCTATTACTGGGTATATACCCAAAGGATTATAAATCATGCTACTATAAAGACACATACACACCTATGTTTATTGCAGTACTATTCACAGTAGCAAAGATTTGGAACCAACCCAAATGTCCATCTATGATAGGCTGGATTAAGAAACTGACACATATACACCATGGAATACTATGCAGCCATAAAAAAGGATGAGTTCATGTCCTGTGTATGGACATGGATGAAGCTGGAAACCATCATTCCCAGCAAAATATCACAAGGACAGAAAACCAAACACCACATGTTCTCACTCATAAGTGGGAGTTGAACAACGAGCATACATGGACACAGGGAGGGAAACATCACACACCCGGGTCTGTTGGGTGGTGTGGGTGCTGGGGGAGGGATAGCATTAGGAGAAATACCTAATGTAAATGACGAGTTGATGGGTACAGCAAACCAACATGGCACATGTATACCTATGTAACAAATCTGCACGTTGTGCCTATGTACCCTAGAACTTAAAGTATATTTTAAAAACCTATTAAAAAATGAATCATGATCCTTTAGACAGGTAGCTAAAGGATCCTTATATCCTTTAAAAGGATTACTATAGTCAAGCAAAGTGCCATGGGACTGACTTGAAAATTTTAAAAATAGCCTTAACCATCATATCTATGTTCATTAATCTCATGTCTAGCCCAGTCTAGAACACTTCCTTACATGTGACTGCTGGAAAGCTACTCTAAGATGCTTCCCTAGCAATTCAAACTCAGTCTATCAAAAACTGAACTTACTTATTCACCAATTTCTTTAATATCATCAACGCTTTCCTCTTTCTCAACTAGTTATTTACTAAATTTGCAAGCTATTTCCTACTTCTTCAAGCCACCCTTTTCCATCTATCCTCATACATTTTATTTATTTATTTATTTATGTATTTTTTACGACAGGGTCTAATTGTTGCCAAGACTAGAGTGCAGTGGTGCAATCTCGGCTCACTGCAACCTCCACCTCCCGGTTCAAGTGATTCTCGTGCCTCAGCTTCCTCAGTAGCTGAGATTACAGACATGTGCCACCATGCCTGGCTAATTTTTGCATTCTTAGTAGAGCCAGGGGTTCCCACCATGTTAAATAGGGTGGTCTCGAACTCCTGGCCTCAAGTGATCCACCCGCCTCAGCCTCCCAAAGTGCTGGGGTTACAGGTGTGAGCCACAGAACCCAGCCTTTTTATCATTTTTCAATTAGATTAACTAGTCTTCCAAATTTGAGAATTTTGATTCTGAAATATATTTCCACATTTATAAATGAAAGTGTAAATCTAATCTCATCACTCCTGTTTAACTTTCAATATTCATTGACTATAGAATCAAGTCCAAGGTACTTAATTGAGAGAGCATTTATATTGCCTGGCATGGTGACTCATGCATGTAATCCCAGCACTTTGGGAGGCCAAAGTGGGAGGACTGCTTGAGACCAGGACTTTGATACCAACCCAGGCAACATAGTGAGTCCCCAACTCAATTTTTAAAAAAGACCTTTCATAATCTCTCCAACTTCATTTCCCACCACTTTCCATGTTAAATTTTATACTGTGATACTAAATTGCTTATAGCTCCTTACAGTATCTCACCCCCATGTTGATTCCTTTATAAGGAATTCTGTTTTCTCTGCACCTCCACCCTCACCTGTTTACCTTGCTAAGTCTTATTCATACTACAGGAGGCATTTTCTCCTTCAGATTTTCCTGACTCTGTCTTCCTCATCCCCTAAACTCCCCTATCCCAAAGCCATTTCTCAGTTTACACAGTGTGATGGTTAATTTTGTTAACTTGGCTGGGCCATGGTGCACAGATATTTGGTGAAACATTATCCTGGATGCTTCCGTGAAGGTGCTTTTTTGATGAGATTACCATTTAAATCACCAGACTTTGAATAAAACAGATTATACTCTATAATGTGTATCCAACTACAATTCTTTTCTGAGGCTTGCCCGCCTCTTCCCTCAGATTTTGGACTCACTAGAAGTTCACAATTGCATGAGCCATTTCTTTACAATAAATCACTGTCCCTCTCTCTATGTAGTCTCTATGTGTACACACATATCCTTTTGGTTCTGTTTCTCTGGAGAACCCTGACTAATACATATGGTATTCTCAGCTACTTGTGTGCCTAATTGTTATTCATTATTTTATTTACAGAACTGATCAGTGTGTGACACATTGCAGGAGCCTGATATTTATAGACTTGAGGATATTAATAATAGGACATTCTTTTCTTCCCTGTAACAAAAGAGTGGTTCATTTTCTTCTTCTCATCTTCATCCATATTTCTGCAAAAGCCCAGCCTATATGAGAGATGAGGACATAGACAATATCTTGGATAATCATTTTGAGAAGAGAAAAAAAGCTATAATTTATCTCTTTCACTTCTTATAGACAGGCAACTGTTAGAATGATAGAAAATGAAGAAATGGGTATGTTGGTTATGGTGGTGGTGGAGGGGAGTAGGGGAAAACTTACCTGTTGTGGTATGAAACGTTTAGGGAAAGAGCATTAATGAGTTACTTCCGATACATTCAGAAAAATAATACGGAGAATTAGTCCTAAAGTTTGAACTCACTGCATAAAACAGAGAGAGAGAGAGAGAGAGAATCAGATTACTAAAAGGAAAGAAAATATGAGGTTTCTCTTTATCCTGGAGACGGTTAGCACTCAAATAATAGGCTTTAAAAAAAGGAGGAAATGAACTTTACTCAATGAAAAATATTATAATTTTCTCTAAATTTATTCTACTAATTCATCACATGGTTTGCATGTTCTCATCGTGGTAGTCACTATTCTGCTTTATTTCTTATTTCCTAGCTAGGAAAATCAACTTTTTCCTTTGTTTTGCACATAATTTGATTTGGCCTTAAGCCTTT
>NW_012106330.1:1681528-1685635 GCF_000951045.1 Mandrillus leucophaeus
AAAACAGTTGTTAAAAGATAACTGTAGGCATATTAAAATTTTAGGGTTTATATGAGCATTCAGCAATTTCATAAATTGGGTATCACCAGACCACAAGTCGTTCAAGACTCCACCAAGAGGGTGTGAAGGGAAAACTTTTATAAGGTGTTTATGGAAATAGACAAAGAAAATATTTGATTGGTTACAGTGGAATGTCTCTAGTTAGAAGTTGGTTGGTGGTTTCTGATTGATTAAACTCAAATTTAGTTTTACTGTTTACATTGAGTTGGGTTTTGGTTTATTTACATAGGAACCCAAAGTGCTGGAACTATCTCAACCTAATGGTTTCCCAATTAGTTTTTTTTTTTTTTTTAACACAGTCCACTGGCTGGATTTGGGTTGTGGGCCATAGTGTACTAACCCCTGCTCTATTGAAAAATGTTTGTTCAATCTTTTGCCAATTGGTTGGATGTGAAATCAGTAACTGAGATGGGCTACATTAGAGAAATATATATCCATAATACTATGTCTGTCTGTCTATCTATCTATCTATCTATGTATCTATGTGTGTGTATGTATATATATTTTTTTGAGATAGGGTGTACCTCTGTCACCCAGGCTGGAGTGCAGTGGGGCGATCTTGGTTTACTGCAGCCTCTGCCTCCTGGGCTGAAGTGATCCTCTTACCTCAGCTTCCCAAGTAGCTGGGATTACAGGCACACACCACCATGCCTGGGCTAATGTTTGTATTTTTTTGTGGAGATGGAGTTTTGCCACGTTGCCCAGGCTGGTCTTAAACTCCTGAGATCAAGTGATCCTACTTCCTTGGCCTCCCTAAATGCTGGGATTACAGGCACGAGCCACCGCACCTGGCCAGTATTGTTAAGCAGCATGAGTTATAGTGTTTTGGTGTTGAATTTCAGATCTCTAAATATACTTTATTTGGTTTACCAGTTTTACCTTGAGACTAATTAGAGGCCAATTTGATTCTTGTCTGAATTGTTTTTACTTCTCCCACTTTCTACTCACCCTGTAAATCTGAAGAACAAAAGAGAGGTAAGAAGTGAGAAAAGAAAGGAGAGACAATCTTTCTTTGATACTATTTAAAAGGCTAGGAAAGAAAAGTATGAATGTCTAGACAGTTCTGGGTATTTTGAGTAAAAAATATAAAAAAATACATTGTTTCACATGTTCGTGTGAAGAGATCACCAAACCGGCTTTGTGTGAGCAACATGGCTGTTTGTATCACCTGGGTGCAGGCGGACTGAGTCTGAAAAAGGAGTCAGCAAAGGGTGGTGGATTGTCATTAGTTCTTACAGGTTTTGGGATAGGTGGTAGAGGTAGGAGCAACGTTTTGCAGGCAGAGGGAGGATATCACAAAGTACATTCTCAAGGGTGGAGAGAATTACAAAGAACCTTCTTAA
This sequence comes from Mandrillus leucophaeus, assembly GCF_000951045.1. NCBI lineage: Eukaryota > Metazoa > Chordata > Mammalia > Primates > Cercopithecidae > Mandrillus > Mandrillus leucophaeus. Next base: position 1,682,932 of record NW_012106330.1, read on the forward strand.
GGGTGGGGGAGATTACAAAGTACATTGATCAGTTAGGGTGGGGCACAAACAAATTACAATGGTGGAATGTCATCAGTTAAGGCTATTTTCACCTCTCCTTGGATCTTCAGTTGCTTTAGGCCATCTGGTCACAAGGGATATGATAGCTTAGCTTGGGCTCAGAGGCCTGACATATATAATATACTTATTGTAATATTTTGAAGTGCATATTGTCCTTTGAGCTATTCCATCCTGGGATGGCTTTTTTTTAACATTTTTATCTAGTGATTGAGTATACTCATGATATAGGAAGTAATAGCCATTGACTTGGGCCATGAAGCTCAACTGTGACATCTCTTCCCAGGATCCATCCTGGGAAGTCGTTTCTTCCTTAAATGTCCCTTTGGACTGCCCAGTTCATCTTCTTTTACTCTTGGCCCGCTGTCTTTTACTCAGTATTGCCCAAAATTTTACTTTAATGCCCTTCAGCCCACCATCCGTGTTAACATTTTTAGCTAACACTTTCTAGGTTTTTGTTGTTCTTGTTGTTGCTTTTAGAAACAGGATCTTGCTGTCACTCAGGTTGGAGTACAGTGGTGCAATCATAGCTCACTGTAACCTTGCCCTGGGTTCAAGCTGTCTTCCCCACTGCAACCTCCCAAGTAGATAGGACTATAGGTGCTCAACATCACACCTAACTATTTTATTTTTTGTTTTTGTTGAAACAGAGTCTAGCTTTGTTGCCCAGGCTAGTATCCAACCCCTGGCCTCAGGTCCTCCTGCCTTGACCTCCCAAAGTGCCAGGATTACAGGCGTTAGCCACGGCACCAGCACCTTTTTTGTTTTTGAGTAATTTATAGAAGTGCATTTAGTGCACATTTAAACATATATGCTAATACTAATGAAGGGTGTGAGGGTAATTTCATCAGTGTGATCCTTTCTTTGATATGTATAATTGGTTTTTTCCAGTCTTACTTGATTGTTATGCAGATGGATTTAAGATGGGCCTCACCTTCCACTATCAATTCATTGCAGTTAAGTAAGCTTTTCTTATATAGAAATTCTGGATCCAGTACATACTGCATTTCATTACACACACATGTGCACACACACACACAATGACTAATGTAAATACCTTCCTGCTTTATAAGTCCCACACAAAGCAATTGTATTCATATGCAGTGTTTTTCATGGCACTCCTTGAATCAACTTGGAGTCACTGCAAATATTATGGGTAATAAAGGGCATGTGCCAGTGGAAGGGATTCTCAGACAAGGGAGTCCCCTCCCTCCATGGCTTCAGACTTCATAAGGGAGCAAATAGGGAATTAATGTGGCACAAATATTTAATTTGTACCATCAACCTTAGGTGATGCTTTCATGTTAATAAGGATGTATTTGTGGGTTGAATTGTAGTCACTAGCTTCCAACAGTACCTTCTCCTCTGGACATTGCCTGCACTACATTGCCATTGTTGACTTCTGGAACAATTTTCCAGAATTTCATTGCTAACACACCTTGCCTTTTCTGGTTGCAGTTTTTAGATACTTTATTTAGGTTACATTTAATCTTGTTTACCCTGTTTAGGGTGACTGTGTGTTCAAGGTGAATGTATTTGTCTATTGCTTATTTGTTGCTTTTATAATTTATTTCCAGCAAATCTTATTACTAGTATGTCCAGCTACCTGGGACTGGGGATGGACAGATGACTCACTTTCACTGGCAACTTCACATACCATCTAGAGATGGCTTAGGGTTGATGAGAGAAAAAGAGATAATGTACAAGATGAATCAATTGTAGCTGTTTTTGTTAGCATTGTATTATTATTCTCTCTATTGAATTTATTAGATTTTGAGACTATCATAAAGAGAAGATAGAACTGTTTTAGAGCATTAATTACAAAAAAGTTTACTATAGTGGAAAGAGCACAGGACATAAGAGCAAAATAAGTGTGGCTTACTACCTGTTTGTGTTAACTTTTCCTACACATTGTAATTTATTTAATTTTCACTTGGCCCTATTAAGTAGTTGCTATTTTAATCCCTGCCTTAAAGAGAAGGAAATCATTACACAGAAAGTGAAAAGCTAGGGTGTGTAAACAGGCAGTCTGGATCCAGGGTCTTAGCCAGACCTGAAGACTTAGGCAGCTGGCCCCATGCCACCTGCTGCTCCAGGTTCTGCTGAAGAGAAGTTAGTGCTAGTAGGACTGCTGGGCACAGTGGCTCACGCCTATAATCCCAGCACTTTGGTAGGCTGAGGCAGGCGGATCACCTGAGGTCAGGAGTTTGAGACCAGCCTGGCCAACATACGCGAAACCCCATCTCTACTAAAAAATACAAAAATTACGTGGGCGTAGTAGCACTTGCCTGTAATCCCAGCTACTCAGTAGACTGCGGCAGGAGAATCGCTTGAACCCGGGAGGCAAAGGTTGCAGTGAGCCAAGATCATGTCATACACTCCATCCTGGGTGACAGAGCAAGACTCCATCTCAAAAAAAAAAAAAAAAAAAAAAAAAAAAGAAATTAGATAATGTATACACATGATTTTGGTTTTTGGCTTATTTGAGACAGAGTTTCACTCTGTTGCCCAGGCTGGAGTACAGTGGTGCAAACATAGCTCACTGCAGCCTTGACCTCCTGGGCTTAAGCAATCCTCCCACCTCAGCCTCCCAAGTAGCTGGGACTACAAGTGTGCCACCACACCTAATTTTTAATTTTTTTTTTTG
>NW_012106330.1:1685685-1686768 GCF_000951045.1 Mandrillus leucophaeus
AAAAAAAAAACACTTCAAAGCTGAACCTGTAACAAACTTCTTGAGAGCACTGTCTGCTCATTACAGCATACATAACCAAAATTTTGTGAATATTATAACCTCTGTTGTTCCCAGTTAATTTACATTCAAGTTTTCCATTTTGTTTGTTAGTTTCCACAGCGTCATGCTCTGTCCCCCAAGCTGGAGTGCAGTGGCGCCAGCCATCGTAGCTTATTGCAGTCTCCACCTCTGGGGCTCAAGCGATCCTCTCACCTCAGCCTCCCCAGTGGCTGGGACTACGGGTATGCACCATCATGCCCAGCTAATTTTTTTGATTTTTAGTAAAGTCAAGGTCTCGCTATGTTGTCAAGGCTGGTCTCGAACTCCTGGGCTCAAGCGATCCTACTGCCTCAGCCTTCCAAAGTGATGGGACTACAGGCGTAAGCCACCGAGCCCAGCCATTTTAGTTTTTTAAACTCTATTTTGTACATTTACTAAAGGATAAGTTCCTTTCATTAACTTAAACCACCAATTTAGGAACCCATCAGCACCTCATATTATGCCTATTCTCTGGGGTGTATTAAAAATACTATTGCTCATTACTCAGCACCCAGAAGAGTACCTGGCACATAGCATGTGGTCACTAAGTATTTGGCGTCTGAAGGAATCATGAGCAACAGGAGTTAAAGTGACATTTATAAAAGCAATTCTGAACTATGGAACAAAAAACCCAAATTTAAATTACTAGTAGTTAATTATACCATTCTTAGTTCACGGAGGTAGGCGAACTGAAAACTTTGGAAGTTTTTAAATTCTGTAAGGTTTAACATTTTTTCTTAGAGGAGTCACATAACGTACATAAGAAACCAGATCTCATTCCAGCACTTCAGTCAAAAAAAAAAAAAAAAAAAAAAAAAAAAAAGTCACCACCTCCAAGGTTTTAGTGTGAAACGTTCTTTGGCCAGAATCTAGACAGTACTTTTGTTCACTCAACCGGAGCCCGATCTGGTGCCATTTTCACTCGACCGTCGCTTCCAAACACGCCCCTCCCACCTCTCATCCCAAACCACACACAAAGAAGGAAACCACAATTTCGCCACGTCC
>NW_012106330.1:1687718-1692011 GCF_000951045.1 Mandrillus leucophaeus
TTTGGGCGACGGAGAATGATAGTGGTGGGCACAGATCAGCCCTGGAGTTTTCGGCCGCAGACTTTTCCTTGGAGAAGGAGAAGGGGCCGCGCGGAGTCTGTACTTAGTGAATGCTGACCCCGCGTGGCCGAGAGTGACGGGGCTCCCTCGAAGGTCAGTGTCGTGGGGCCCTCAGGTGGCAGACAACTCTTTCTGGGTATGATTTTGGTATTGTCTCCAGTTTCCTAATACTGGACCTGAGCAGCTGAGCATTTATTCAAGGGTGTATTTTTTTTGTTTTTGTTTTTGTTTTCCCCTTAAGTCGCGGTTAGTCAGAAGGTTCCAGTCCTTGCTCAACCTCTGATCGACTCTGTGTCCTTGAGAGAGTCACTTACTCGTTTTATATTTCAGTTCTGACACGTGGAAGTGTGGGCGAAGAATGAGGGGCTTCTTTAAGCGCGCTGAACCATGCAGTAAAAAGATACTGTTGGAATTTTTTTTTTTTTTTTTTGGTTCACTATGTCCCTGGGCCCAGTGCAACGTTTGGGAAGCATTTTAAGCTCGATGGATGGAGGGAACAAGACAGCCGCATTATTAGACAGGGATAGTAGAAAGGAACAACTTTGCACAAGCACACGCGTTTGGAAAAGCTCCTTTGAGCATTTTATGCAGGTTAAATCACAATGGTAGTAGATAGAAATAAGTCAAAACAAAGGGCCAAACAAAACTACATTTCAAGGAGGTGTTTTTTTGTTCCTAGGTAACTTGAATATACTATCACAAGTTATTGGCGTTTCAAAGTTTTTCCTTGTGATCTGGTATGGAGTTAATCTAAAATGACAATTACATAATCATTCTATGCAATCGTATGCCAATAAAATTAATTAAAACAAAGTTGACTTTTTAATGTAAGAAATAGGAATCAAGACATGTCATTGATGGGAAGTATGATGGCAATCAGCAAAATGAATGGGATATGTATACAATTTTCCTTCAAAGGCAGAGAGTTTAAAGAAATATTTTTATTGCGTTAATATTTAAAGTATGAAGACCTATAGAAAAGTGTATGAATCATAAGTGTACAGCTCAGTGAATTTTCACAAAGTGTACATACCGATGTATCCAGTATCTAGATCAGGAAAGAGTATTAATGTATCCCAGAAGCCCCACTTCATGGTTCCAAAGGTAATCATTATCTGGACGTCTAACATTATATTTCACCTATTATTTACTTTATATAAATGGAGTAATATGGTATTTAGTCCTTAGTGTCCGATTTTTGCTCAATATTTTATTTGTGAGATTTATTCAAGTTATGTAGCAGTTCGTTATTCTCATGCTGTTATGTATAGTGTTTCTAGTTTTTGGCTATTACCAATCTGCTATAAAGATTTTTAGAAATATTTTGATGAAATTATGTTTACTTTTTTTTTCTTTTTTTTCTTCTTTTTTTTGAGATGGAGTCTCGCTCCACCACCCAGGCTGGAGTGCAGTGGTGCAATCTCGGCTTACTGCAACCCCCACCTTCCGGGTTCAAGCAATTCTCCTGTCTCAACCTCCCGAGTAGCTGGGACTACAGGTGCCTGCCACCACACCCGGCTAAGTTTTGTATTTTTAGTAAAGACGGGGTTTCACCTTTTTGGTCAGGCTGGTCTCAAACTCCTGACCTCAGGTGATCCACCTGCCTTAGCCTCCCAGAGTGCTGGGATTACAGGTGTGAGCCACTGCGCCTGGCCATGTATACATTTTTACTGCGTATATGCCTACTAGTAAAACTACTGTGTTACAGGATAGGCAGATGTGTGCTTGTGGTATACACTACTGAAAAGTTTTTCATATTGTGTTGATTTACACTTTAGTGGCAGCTTGAGAATTCTGGTTCCTCCAAATGCTTGCAACATTTCACATTGTCTTTTTAATTTTAGCCATTCTGGTAGGAATATAGTGAAATAACATTGGGATTTTCCCATAATTTCCCTAATGACTGATGGTATTGAGCACATATTCATGTGTTTACTGGCATTTGGATATCCTCTATTTCTGTAAGGGACCAGACAAAAAGTGTAGGCAGCCCTCGCTTTGTAGAGTTTCAGTTAACCAAGTAATGTGTGAAGCTCGGACTACCTGTATTTTAGGTTGTACAGGCTGTACAGTCTCTGTTACATATTCTTTTCTGTTTTTTTCCTCTTTTCTTTGTTCCCAACCATTTAAAAATGTAAAAACCATTCTTAGCTCATGGGTTATACAAAAACAGTTGTTAAAAGATAACTGTAGGCATATTAAAATTTTAGGGTTTATATGAGCATTCAGCAATTTCATAAATTGGGTATCACCAGACCACAAGTCGTTCAAGACTCCACCAAGAGGGTGTGAAGGGAAAACTTTTATAAGGTGTTTATGGAAATAGACAAAGAAAATATTTGATTGGTTACAGTGGAATGTCTCTAGTTAGAAGTTGGTTGGTGGTTTCTGATTGATTAAACTCAAATTTAGTTTTACTGTTTACATTGAGTTGGGTTTTGGTTTATTTACATAGGAACCCAAAGTGCTGGAACTATCTCAACCTAATGGTTTCCCAATTAGTTTTTTTTTTTTTTTTAACACAGTCCACTGGCTGGATTTGGGTTGTGGGCCATAGTGTACTAACCCCTGCTCTATTGAAAAATGTTTGTTCAATCTTTTGCCAATTGGTTGGATGTGAAATCAGTAACTGAGATGGGCTACATTAGAGAAATATATATCCATAATACTATGTCTGTCTGTCTATCTATCTATCTATCTATGTATCTATGTGTGTGTATGTATATATATTTTTTTGAGATAGGGTGTACCTCTGTCACCCAGGCTGGAGTGCAGTGGGGCGATCTTGGTTTACTGCAGCCTCTGCCTCCTGGGCTGAAGTGATCCTCTTACCTCAGCTTCCCAAGTAGCTGGGATTACAGGCACACACCACCATGCCTGGGCTAATGTTTGTATTTTTTTGTGGAGATGGAGTTTTGCCACGTTGCCCAGGCTGGTCTTAAACTCCTGAGATCAAGTGATCCTACTTCCTTGGCCTCCCTAAATGCTGGGATTACAGGCACGAGCCACCGCACCTGGCCAGTATTGTTAAGCAGCATGAGTTATAGTGTTTTGGTGTTGAATTTCAGATCTCTAAATATACTTTATTTGGTTTACCAGTTTTACCTTGAGACTAATTAGAGGCCAATTTGATTCTTGTCTGAATTGTTTTTACTTCTCCCACTTTCTACTCACCCTGTAAATCTGAAGAACAAAAGAGAGGTAAGAAGTGAGAAAAGAAAGGAGAGACAATCTTTCTTTGATACTATTTAAAAGGCTAGGAAAGAAAAGTATGAATGTCTAGACAGTTCTGGGTATTTTGAGTAAAAAATATAAAAAAATACATTGTTTCACATGTTCGTGTGAAGAGATCACCAAACCGGCTTTGTGTGAGCAACATGGCTGTTTGTATCACCTGGGTGCAGGCGGACTGAGTCTGAAAAAGGAGTCAGCAAAGGGTGGTGGATTGTCATTAGTTCTTACAGGTTTTGGGATAGGTGGTAGAGGTAGGAGCAACGTTTTGCAGGCAGAGGGAGGATATCACAAAGTACATTCTCAAGGGTGGAGAGAATTACAAAGAACCTTCTTAAGGGTGGGGGAGATTACAAAGTACATTGATCAGTTAGGGTGGGGCACAAACAAATTACAATGGTGGAATGTCATCAGTTAAGGCTATTTTCACCTCTCCTTGGATCTTCAGTTGCTTTAGGCCATCTGGTCACAAGGGATATGATAGCTTAGCTTGGGCTCAGAGGCCTGACATATATAATATACTTATTGTAATATTTTGAAGTGCATATTGTCCTTTGAGCTATTCCATCCTGGGATGGCTTTTTTTTAACATTTTTATCTAGTGATTGAGTATACTCATGATATAGGAAGTAATAGCCATTGACTTGGGCCATGAAGCTCAACTGTGACATCTCTTCCCAGGATCCATCCTGGGAAGTCGTTTCTTCCTTAAATGTCCCTTTGGACTGCCCAGTTCATCTTCTTTTACTCTTGGCCCGCTGTCTTTTACTCAGTATTGCCCAAAATTTTACTTTAATGCCCTTCAGCCCACCATCCGTGTTAACATTTTTAGCTAACACTTTCTAGGTTTTTGTTGTTCTTGTTGTTGCTTTTAGAAACAGGATCTTGCTGTCACTCAGGTTGGAGTACAGTGGTGCAATCATAGCTCACTGTAACCTTGCCCTGGGTTCAAGCTGTCTTCCCCACTGCAACCTCCCAAGTAGATAGGACTATAGGTGCTCA
>NW_012106330.1:1695796-1711253 GCF_000951045.1 Mandrillus leucophaeus
TACTGATTACAGGTGTGAGTCACTGCACCCTGCCAAATTAATGTGCTCTATTATTTTGTAGCTTCCCTCTTTAATTTAATAATATCTTGTACATGTGTATGTTTTTCAAAAACGCTCAAACTGTGTTTCCCTCTTCTCTCACACCACACTAATCAACATGGAAGACTTCTGTGACAAAATGTCAGGGAGTTTTTCCCCACCAAAAAGCAGTGGATACCAACTGGATATCCCCCAATTCAATTCTGACACTATGTACTTAGAGATAGTGTCAGAACCCACAGGTTGGGTGCCCACTCCCCAAGACTGCCCCATCCCCCCGCCCTTTTTTAATGGCTCATCCCTTTTGACACCAGTCACAAGTTAGAGTTCCCATTACCTTCTCTTTAGTTTTGAGTAAATTGCTGGAGCGGCTCACAGAACTCAGGGAAAGTCATTAAGTGGTTGATTTATAAGGGATGTTTAACCGCCCATTGGGTGCTTACTGCTCACTGCACAGTCAAAACCAATTCACTGAGACTGTGCTGTTGCAGTCGAGAGGTTTATCAATGCAGAACTAGCCAAGTGGATGGACTGGCGGGATTACTCCAATCAGTCTCCTCGAAGACTTGAAGATTAGGTGGGCAGGGGGCTAGAGAATGAGTTTTGCTGACATGTGATGCAATCATAGGCATGTGGAGAGTGTGTGCACTGAGTTGGCCTCTCTATGGGGGCCACAGGACTGGTTGAGGCATCTAAAGGAGCAATAGGAAAAGTCACAAACCTTGTGACCTCTGGCCACATGACTCCTGACAGCAAGGGATTATAGAAAGGGAAGCGAGAGGACAATGTCTGGTTATCATTTAACTACAGCTACATTGTAGCAGAATTTAGGTATCTCCCATAATCCTAATTTTGTGGCCTTTCATTATTTTTACAAAGGTGGTGTTTGTACCTGAACAAGTAGGGTTTCATTTTAGGCAGGTACTATTATCATCCCTACTTCAAAATTAAACTATAAACTAAATTTCTCCCATGATTAGCTTGACCTACACCCAAGAAAGGCGAGTACAGCCAGCTTGAGAAGCTAGAAGCAAGATGGAGTCAGCCATGCTTGATTTCCTTCACTGTCATAATCTTTGCAAAGGCAGTTTCAGATGTTATAAAGGATAAAGATGAAAACAAGCATAGGAGATGAGGAGGCAGAGCAAGGTGATGAAATAGAAAGCTCCACTGCCCACCCCTCCACCACGTAAACAAGGACACCAAGTTAACTATCTGCACAGAAAAAAAACACCTTCACGAGAGCCAAAAATCAAGTGAGCACACATAGTACCTGGTTTTAACTTCATATTGCTGAAAGAGGTACTGAAGAGATGGAAAAAAACAATCCTAAGTCACTGCGACTGTTTCCCCACTCCCAGCAGGGGTGGCATAGTGCAGAGAGTTTCTCTGGGAACTGGGGGAGACAAAACACAATTGTGAAACATTGAACCCAGTACTGTCCTGTTAGGGCAGAAAGGAAAAGCAGACCAAACTCAGCTGATGCCCGCCCATGGAGGGAACATTTACACCAGCCCTAGCCAGAGGGGAATTGCTGATCCCAGTGGTCCAAACTTGAGTGCCTTCGAACCTTGCCACTGAAGTCTGCAGCACTCTGTGTCTCCATATAAACTTGAAAGGTAGTGTAGGCCATAAGGACTGCAACTCTTAGGAGAGTTCTAGTGCTAAACTAGGCCCAGAGACAGTGGACTGTGGTTGGGGGGCATGTGACATACTGAGACACCAGCTGGGGCAACCAATGGAGTGCTGATATCACCCCTCACCTAACCCCAGGCTGCGTAGCTCTCAGTTCCAAAAGAGACCCTTTCCTTCTGCTTGAGGAGAGGGCGAGTGGGGAGGACTTTATCTTGCATCTAGGATATCAGCTCAGCCACAGCAGGATAGGGCACCAGTCAGAGTTGTGAGCCCCACTCCATGTCCTAGCTCCCAGATGACATTTCTAAACACCCCCTGGGCCAGAAGGGAACTCCCTGCCTTGAAGGAAAGGACCCAGTTCTTGCAGCATTCATCACTTGTTAACTGAAGAGCCCTTGGGCCCTGCATAATCAGCAGTGATACCCAGGTACTACATCAAGGGCGTTGGGTGAGCCTCTGAGATTTGCTGGCTTTAGGTAAAACTCAGCGCATTACCAGCTGTGGTGACTATGAAGCAAATCTCTTTCTGTCTGAGAAAAGTAGTTGGAAAAGTAAAGAGGATGGACTTGTTTTGCGCCTTAGATATCAGCATTGCCACAGGTGGGTGGAACACTAAGTGGGCTCTTGGGGTCCCTGATTCCAGAACTTGACTCTTGGATGACATTTCTGGACCTGCTCTGGGCCAGAGGGGAGTCCACTTCCCTTAAGGGTGAGTCACAACCCAGGAAGCACTCATGACAGGCTGACATAAGAGACCTCGGGCTGTAAGGGAAGACTGATGGTAGTCTAGTAGTAATCCTCATGGCCCAGGGTGACAGTGGCTACAGGGTAAGGCACCTCTGCCTTTGGAAAGGGGAGGGAAGGACTGAGTCTTGTGCTTTGAGTTCCAGCTCACCCAGAGTACAATAGAACACCTGGTAGACTTCCAGTGTTTTTGACTCTACTTCCTGACTCTTGTATGGCACTTCGGGACTCACCTGGAGCCTGGGGGACCTCACCACCCTGAAGGGAAGGACATAGGCCTGGCTTGCTTTGCCTCCTGCTGACTGTAGAGTCCAAGGGTCTTGAGCGAACATTGGCTGTAGCCAGGGAGTTACTACAGCAGGCCTTGGGCGAGATCCAATGCTGTGCTGGCTTCAGGTCAGACCCTGCAGTCATAGTGGTGGTGGCCACAGGGATATTTATGTCACTTTATCCCCAGATTTATGTGACATAGAACAGAGAGAGATTCTGTGTGTTTGGGAGAAAGTAAGGGAAGAGAACAAGAATATCTGCCTGGAACAAGAATCTCTGCCTGGTATTTCAGAGAATTCTTCCATATCTTGTCCAAGATTATCAAGATTGTACCTATGTGAGTCTGCAAGAACCACAGCATTACTGGGCTTGGGGTTCCCTCTAAAGCAGATATAGCTTAGGTCACACCTAAGTCCTTTCAAATATCTGGAAAGCCTTCCCAAGAAGGACAGCTACGATAAACCCAGACAGTGAAGACTACAATAAATACCTAACACTTCAGTGCCCAGATACCAAAGAAAATATACATTTACACTGTTCAGGAAGACATGATCTCACTAAATGAACTAAATAAGGAAGCAGGGACCAATCTTGGAGAAACAGATATCTGAGACCTTTCAGACAGAGAATTCAAAATAGCTGTGTTGAGACCACTCAAAGAAATTCAAGATAATACAGAGAAGGAATTTGAATTCTATCAGATACATTTAACGAAGATATGGAAATAATTAAGGAGAGTCAAGCAGAAATTCTGGAGCTGAAAATGCAATTGACATACTGAAGAATACATCCAAGTCCTTTAATAGCAGAAATTGTCAAGTAGAAGAAAGTTAGTGATCTTGAAGATAAGATATTTGAAAATACACAGTCAGAGAAGACAAAAGAAAAAAGAATAAAAAACAATGAAGCATGCCTACAGGATCCAGAAAACAGCCTCAAAGGGCAAATCTAAGAGGTATTGGCCTTAAAGAGGAAGTGGAGAAAGAGATAGGGGCAGAAAGTTTATTCAAAGGGATAATAATGGAGAAATTCCCAAACTTAAAGAGAGATATCAATATTTAAGTACAAGAAGGTTATAGAACACCAAGCAGATTTAACCCAAAGAAGACTATCTCAAGGCATTTGATAATCAAACTCCCAAAGGTCAGTGATAAAGAATGGATCCTAAAAGTAGCAAGAGAATAGAAATAACATACAATGCTGCTTCAGTGTGACTGGCAGCAGACTTCAGTGGAAACCTTACAGGTCAGGAGATAGTGTCATGACATATTTAAAGTGCTGGAGGGCAAAAAAACCTTCTACCCTGGGATAGTATATCTGACAAAAATATCCTTCAAACATGAAAGAGAAATAAAGGCTTTCCCAGACAAACAAAAACGGAGGCATTTTATTAATGCCAGATCTATTCTACTAGAAGTGCTAAAGGGAGTAAATTAGAATGAAAAGGATATTAATGAGTAATAAATAATTGCCTGAAGGTACAAAATTCACTTGTAATAGTACACAGGAAACCACAGAATACTATGGCACGGTAACTGTGGTGTGTGAACTACTCTCATTCTCGGTAGAAAGAATAAATGATAAAGCAATAAAAAGTAACTTCAACAACTTTTCAAGACATAGTACAATAAGATGTAAATAGAAACAACAAAAAGCTAAAAATCAGGTAGATGAAGTTAAGGCAGAGTTTTTATTAGTTTTCTTTTTGCTTATTTGTTAATGAGAATAGTGTTAAGTTGCTTTCAGATTAAAATAACGGGTTGTAAGATAGTATTTGCAAGCCTCTTTGTGGGCGGCAAACTACCCAGGTGCTAAGGCAAGAGACCGAGGGCACGAACTGTTCCAGTATAATAAAGAAAATATATAAAAATAAGAATAGTTATACTAGATATAGATCATAGATATGATTATATATGAATATCATTAATCATTAGTTTGTAGCAATTACTCTTTATTCTAATATTATAATCTTGCTTTTCAATTATAACCTAGGAAAAGCCAGGCCATACAGAGACAAGACCTGAGGGGACATGGTGAGAAGTGACCAGAAGACAAGAGTGTGAGCCCTCTGTCACGCCTGGACAGGGCCACTAGAGGGCTCCTTGGTCTAGCGGTAATGCTAGCGTCTGGGAAGACGCCCCCACATACAGAGATAAGAGCTGAAGGGACATGGTGAGAAGTGACCAGAAGACGAGTGCGAGCCCTCTGTCACGCCCAGGCAGGGCCACTAGAGGGCTCCTTGGTCTAGCGGTAATGCTAGCGTCTGGGAAGACGCCCCGTTGCCAAGCTGACCATGGTCTAGCGGTAGCATCAGTGCCAAGGAAAAACACCTGCTACTTAGCAGACTGGGAAAGGGAGTCTCCCTTTTCCCAGGGGAGTTTAGAGAAGACTCTACTCCACCACCTCTTGTGGTGGCCCACTGATGTCAGGCCCACTCACAGTTACCTGGAGGCCTAACCATCTCCCTGTGATGCTGTGCTTCAGTGGTCATACTCCTGGTCTGCTTTCATGTTCCATCCCATACATCTGGCTTTACCTTCTAGATAGCAGTAGCAAAATCAGTGAAAGTACTAAAAGTCTCTGATATGCAGAAATAATGGCATAAGCTGTCTTCTCTCTCTCTCTGTCTCTCTGTCTCCGCCTCTGCTGCCAAACAGGGAAGGGCCCCCTGTCCAGTGGACACGTGACCCACATGACTTTACCTATCATTGGAGATGGCTCACACTCCTTACCCTGCCCCCTTGTCTTGTATCCAATAAATAACAGTGCAGCCTGGCATTTGGGGCCACTGCTGGTCTCCATCTTGGTGGTAGTGGTCCCCCAGGCCCAGCTGTCTTTTCTTTTATCTCTTTGTCTTGTGTCTTTTTTCCTACGATCTCTTGTCTCCGCACACGGGGAGAAAAACGCACCGACCCTTTGGGACTGGTTCCTACACCTCATGGTAACTTCAAACCAAAAAACATAAAATGGATACACAAAAAAATAAAAAGCAAGAAACTAAATCACATCACCAGAGAAAATCACCTTCACTAGAGGAAGACGGAATGGAAATAAAGAAGGGAGAGAATATCATAAAACAACCAGAGAACAAATAAGAAAATAGGTGGAGTAAGTTTTTACTCATCAATAACAATGTTGAATGTAAATGGACTAAACTGTCCAGTCAAAAGACATAGTGTGGTTGAATTGATGAAAAAACAAAACCTGTTAATCTGTTTCCTACAAGAAACACACTTCACCTGTAAAGACACACAGACAGAAAATAAAGGGATGGGCTGGGTGTGGTGGCTCACGCCTGTAATCCAAGCACGTTGGGAGGCTGAGGCAGGCGATCTCCTGAGGTCAGGAGTTCGAGACCAGCCTGGCCAATATGGCGAAACCCTGTCTCTACTAAAAATACAAAAATTAGCCAGGTGTGGTGGCGGGCACCTGTAATCCCAGCTACCCAGGAGGCTGAGGCAGAAGAATCACTTGAACCTGTGAGGCGGAGGTTTCAGTAAGCCAAGATCATGCCATTGCACTCCAGCCTGGGTGATAGAGCAAACCTCCATCTCAAAAAAAAAAAAAAAAAAAGAAAAGAAAGGGATGGAAAGAGCGGAAAGAGCTATTCTATGCCAACAGAAACCAGAAAAGTGCTAGTTATGCCAGGCAAAATAGATTTCAAGACAAAAACTATGAAAAGAGACAAAGAATGTCACTATTTAATGAAAAAGGGGTCAATTCAGCAAGAGATTATGACAATTTAAAATATATATGCACCCAACACTGGAGCACTCAGATATATACAACAAATATTAGAGGTAAAGAGAGACATAGGCTGCAATACAGTAATAGCTGGGGACTTCAACATCCCACTTTCAGTATTGAACATATTTTCCAGACAGAAAATCAACAAGGAAATATCAAACTACGTTTGCATTATAGACCAAATTGACCTAATAGATGTTACAGAACATTTCAGTGAAGAGCTACAGAATACACATTCTTTTCCTCAGCACATGCATCATTCTCATGGATAGACCATATGTTAGTTCACAAAACAAGTCGTCAGACATTCAGAAAAATTGAAATAATATTAAGCATCCTTTCTGACTACAATGGAATAAAACTAGACATTAATAAGATGAATTTTGGAAACTGTACAAATACTTGGAAATTAAACAATATACTCCTGAATGACCAGGAGGTCAATGAAGAAATTAAGAAAGAAACTGAAAAATTTCTTGAAACGAATGATAATGGAAACACAGCATCAAAACCTATGGGATACGGCAAAAGCAGTACTAAGAGGGAATTTTATAACTATAGGTGCCTACATTAAAAAAGGGGAAATACTTCAAATGAACAGTCTAACAATGCTTTTAAAGAACTATCAAAGCAAGAGCAAACCAAATCCAACATTACTAAAGGACAAGAATAAAGGTCTGAACAGAAATAAATGAAATTTTAATAAAAATACAAACGATCAATAAAACAAAATATGGGTTTTTGAAACGTTAAACAAAATTGACAAACCTTTAGTCAGACTGAGAAAAAAGAGAGGATCCAAATCAGAAATGAAAATGAGACATTACAACTGATACTGCAGAAATTCTAAGGATAATTAGTGGCTACTATGAGCAACTATATACCAATAAATTGGAAAATCCAAGAGAAATGGGCAAATTCTGAGATAGTACAACCTACAATGTTCGAATCAGGAAGAAATTCAAAACCTGAACAGACTAGTAATAAGTAACGAGATTGAAGCCATAATAAAAAGTCTCCCAGTGATGAAAAGCCCAAGACCTCGTGGCTTTACTGCTGAATTCTAACAAACATTTGAAGATAAACTTAATACCAATCCCACTCAAATTATTCTGAAAAATAGAGGAGGAGGGAATATTCCAAACTCATTCTCTGAGGTCATTATTACCCTGATACCAAAACCAGACAAAGACACATCAAAAAAAGAAAACCAATCTCTCTGATGAAGGTTAATACACACATTCTCAACAAAATACTAAAACCGAATTCAGCAATCCATTTGAAAGATCATTCCTTATGATCAAGTGAGATTTTCCCTGGGATACGATGATGGCTCAACATATGCAAATCAATCAATGTGTACATCATATGAGCAGAATGAAGGATAAAAACCATACGATCATTTCAATTGATGCTGAAAATATTTGATAAAATTCAACATCCCTTCTTGGTAAAAACCCTCAAAAAGCTGGATATAGAAGGAACATACCTCAACATAATAAAAGCCAGATATGACTGACCCACAGTTAGTGTCATACTGAATAAGGAAAAACTGAAATTCTTTCTCCTAAAATCTGGAACATGACAAGGATGCTCACTTTAACCACTGTTATTCAACATAGTACTGTAAGTCCTAGTTAGAGGCCTTCCTTCTTTTTTAAAATATTCTCTTAGTACTGTGGATTTACTTTTAAGCATTGATCTAACTACATCTAACATTTAAAAAAATTATCTAGTTCAAAATGTTGTGTTTCTATTTTTATCTTGTTCAGAAGTTTCCCTTTTAGCTTCCTTTTTAGAAAAATGGGTTATTTGGGATTGTTTAAGGATTTTTCAGATTATCTTTCTGTTATTGATTTCTAGTTTATTTCTTGTCTATTTTTAGTTATCATGGTAAGATAACATGATTTTCATGATTTCATCTTTTTTCAATTATTATTATTTTTTTTTGAGACAAAGTCTCACTCTGTTGTCCAGGCTGGAGTGCGGTGGCACAATCTCAGCTCACTTCAGCCTCCACTTCCCAGATTCAAGCAATTCTCATGTCTCAGCCTCCCGAGTAGCTGGGATTACAAGCATGCACTAAAATGCCCGGCACATTTTTGTATTTTTTTTTAGTAGAGATGAAGTTTCACCATGTTGGCCAGGCTGATCTGGAACTCCTGACCTCAAGTGATCTTCCTGTCTCGGCCTCCCAAAGTGCTGGGATCACAGATGTGAGCCACTGCGCCTGGCCAATTTTATCTAAGTGTATTGAGGTCTGTTTGACGGACCAGAATAGGGTCTGTTTTGGTAAATGCATCATGTGCACTTGAAAATATTGTGTATTCTGCCATTGTTGGGTGGGGTTTTTAAATAAATGTTAAGTCAAATGGATTGATTTTTAAGAAAAACAGAGGCTGGGTGTGATGGATCACACCCAGAATCCCAGCACTTTGGAGAGGCCGAGGTAGGCAGAACACCTGAGCCCAGGAATTCAAGACCAGCATGGGCAACATGATGAGACTCCATCTCTACAAAAAAATAGAAAAATTAGCCTAGTGTGGTGGTCCCAGCTACTCAGGAGGCTGAGGTGGGAGTATTACTTGAGCCCAGGAATTTGAGGCTGCAGTGAGCTGTAATTGCGCCACTACATTCCAGCCTAGGCAACAGAGTGAGACCCTATTTCAAAAAAAAAAAGAAAAAAAAGAAAACCAGAGCTGGGTAATATTAATAGTTAAGGCGGTAAAAGCAGATATTATTTAGGAACTAATGCAATAGGGGAAAAGAGACCTCAATATAGAAGTGGGTTCAGTTCCCATGAGCATAGGCAAATGGGACTTTATAGCTAAGGAGCAGGGAGGGGATCAGTGGATGGAAAATTACTAACAGGAATCATCAGGGTTAGAGAAGATTGTGGTTAAACCAACTTGACAGGATTCTTTCTGAAGTCAGGCCATGGTGATCAAAGATGGAGGATTCTGAATAAACTGACTTAGCAGAATTCTTGCTAAAATTGGATGGTGCAGAGACAGACACAGAAACCCAAAAGGTTGAGGGCTGGTATAGTAGATGGTTCAAAGGAGCCTCATTAAAGTTTGGTCAAGGCAAGATCCTTTTTATTTGTTTTTTATTTTTTTGAGACAGGATTTTGCTCTGTCACACAGGCTAGAGTACAGTATAGTGGTGTGATCACAGTTCACTGCAGCCTCAACCTGGGATCAAGTGATCCTCCCACCTCAGCCTACGGAGTAGCTGGGACCACAGGCGTGTGCCACCATGCCTGCCTAAAATTTTTTAAAATGTTTTGTAGGGACGAGGTCTTACTGTATTGCCCAGACTGGTCTTGAACTCCTGGGCTCAAGCAATCCCCCTGCCTTGGCCTCCCAAAATGATGGAATTACAGGTATGAATTACTGAGCCTGAC
Source organism: Mandrillus leucophaeus (assembly GCF_000951045.1). Lineage (NCBI taxonomy): Eukaryota > Metazoa > Chordata > Mammalia > Primates > Cercopithecidae > Mandrillus > Mandrillus leucophaeus. Next base: position 1,705,638 of record NW_012106330.1, read on the forward strand.
TAAGGCAAGGGTCTCTGTCACTGAGATATTAAGTCTTCTGTATCCCTACTGATTTTCTGAGCACGTAGTCTCGTAATGACTGAGAGAGGTGTGATGAAGTTTCCAACTATAATTATGGGTTTGTCTTTCTCTTTTCACCAGTTTTTACCTCAGGTACTTTGATGCTGTTTTGTTAAACGCTTACATATTTAGGATTGCTTATGTTTAGTTAGTAAGTTGAAACTTTTATTGTACTTATGTAGTTTGAGTAATATCTTTGTTTTATATTGTCTGATATGAATATAGCCACTCCTGCTTTCTTTTGATTAGTATTTGCATGCTTTTTTCATTGTGCTCTATTATCCTAAATAATACATAGTTAGGAAAGGGTAGTTTGTGGAATGTTTTTACTTTGTGTGCCTTTTGTTATTTTAAATAACATTTTGATTTTAGAATATATCGTTTTATTAAATGTGACCTAAGATCCTTTTATTTTAAGGTGTGAGGATGTAAGTTTTCATCATATAATTAGAAAAAAATTTGTATTATTACATTACATTCTTGGAAGGAATCTGAAAGGTAATTTCCTGTGGATTTTTTTTTTGCATTTGAATGCTGAAATGCTGTTTTGCATTGTCTCAACCATATACCTATAACCTAAAAAACATTTAAACATTGAAATTCCTTCTTTTTAATGAATTATTTTTTGAAGTATGACAGACTTCTTCTTTAAGCAGCATGTCTTGAAACTAATTAGTACTTTAATACTTTTATTATCTTTTAAGTTTAATGTAAATCAAAGCCACTTCCTTAATTTATGTCAAACAGCTTATTGCCAGCATGGGAGCTGCAGATACTGTGTGTTATAGCTTATGATATCCCAAAGTAGAACATTTTATTCAGTGGCATGAGCTGGCACAGTGGGCTAGATTATTCTAATTCATTTGGGTAACTGAACTGAAGCTTAGAAAGTTTATGTACAAAAATGCACTGTCAGAATTTCTTTTTGATTCTTTACAGGTAAGAAACTGGTTTTAGGATTTCAGCATCTTAATTTCTATTGTCTTTATGTCATGCAGGTAATTAATTTTAATCTTATTTTAAATTAAAATCTACCTACATGTCTCTATTTGTTTATTTACTTGTTAATAGAGAGTCTCCCTCTGTCCCCCAGGCTGGAGTGCAGTGGCGTGATCATAGCTTACTGCAGCCTCGAACTCCTTTTTTGAAGCAGTACTCCCACCTCAGCCTCCTCAGTAGCTAGGAATACAGGTGTGCACCACCATGCCAAGCTAATTGTTTTAAAAAAGCTTTTCATAGAGATGCGGTCTTGCTGTGTTGCCTAAGTTGTACCAACACATATTTAGATGCCTATGCTTTGTTTGTTAATTTTTTTTTTTTTTTAGAATTAAAATCTCATTTGAAAATATTTTGTCTCATGATTACTCACAGGTTGGTTCGGAAGCTCATGATCTACATGTAAATGTACCTGCCTTAGTTTGTCTTGTGTTGCTATAAGAGAATGTCACAGATTGGGTGACTGATCATGAACAGAAACTTATTTGACTTATGGTTCTGGAGACTGGAAAGTCCAAGAGCATAGTGCTGGCATCTGGCAAGGGCCTTTGTGCTTGTCATCTCATGACAACAGGTGGAAAGATGAGAGCAAGAGCAGGCCCATTGAACAAAACTACTCTCGTGATAACGTTGTTACTCCATTCATGAGGGTGGAACCCTCATGACCTAATCACCTCTTCACAGTCCCGCCTGTTAATACTGTCACGTGGTATATTAGTCTGTTCTCACATTGCTATAAAGAACTACCTGAGACTGTATAATTTATGAAGAAAAGAGGTTTAATTGACTCACAGTTCCAAAGGCTGTACAGGAAGCATGGCTGGGGAGGCTTCAGGAAACCTACAATCATGGTAGAAGGTGAAGGGGAAGCAGGCACATCTTCACATTGTGGAGCAAGAGAGAGAGAGAGCGCAAAGGGTGAAGTACTATACACTTTAAAACAACCAGATCTCATGAGAACTCACTCTCATGAGAACAGCAAATGGGAAGTCTGCCTCCATGATCTAATTACCTTCCACAAGGACCCTCCTCCAACAGTGAGGATTACAATTTCACGTAAGATTTGGGTGGTGATACAGAGCCAAACCGTATCACATGGCAGTTAAATTTGAATATGAGTTTTGGAGTGGACATTCAAACCACAGCATATTACCCCTCATTCCACAAAACTCATGTTGTTCTCACAAACAGCAGCCCCAAAAGTTGTTCCAGCATAAACTCAAAAGTCCAAAACTGCAGAGTCTTATTGAAATCAAATATAAAAATAAATAAATAAATAAATAAATAAATAAACAAATCAGATACAGTTGAAACTCAAGGCGCTATCATCCCAGGGCAGATTGCTCTCCCACCGTGAGTCTGTGAAATTAATAAGTTATATGCTTTTTAAATACAAGTGGCAAAGGCATAGGAGAGACATTACTGTTACAAAACAGAGAAATACATAAGAAGAAAGGGATAACTGGTCCCAATTAAGTCCAAAACCTAACAGCAAAAACAACATTACTTTTTTTTTTTTTTTTGAGACAGAGTCTCACTCTGTCTCGCAGGTGGCTGGATTGCGGTGGCACAATCACAGCTCACTGCAGCCTTGAACTCTTGGGCTCAAGTGATCCTCCCATCTCAGCCTCCTGAGTAGCTGGGAATACAGACATGCACCAACATGCCTGGCTTTTTTTTTTTTTTTTTTTTTTTAAACTCATTATAGAGATGAGGTAGCTCTCTATGTTGCCCAGACTGGTTAAAAGTAACCATGCAGCTCCTTCAGTATTTTGCTTAGACATTTCTTCTGCCAGATATCTTAGTTCATTGAGCTTAAATTCTGCCTTCCATAAAGCCTTTTGGGCAAGGACCTAATTAAACAAAGTTCTTTGCAACTTTATAGCAAGGAATACCTTTACTCCAGTTTCCAATGCCTGTTCTTCATTTCTATCTGAGACCTCATCAGAATAGCCTTTACTGTCCATATTTCTACCAAGATTCTAATCGTCATCTCTTAAGTTATTTGTAAGAAGTTTCAGACTTGGCCTACAGCTCATCTTCTGAGCCCTTAACAGAATTGCCCTAAGCTCTCCATTTATGTCAATCTAAGCTTTTTCTAGCCTGTTCCTCCAAATTTTTCCAGCCTCTACCCATTACCTCGTTCCAAAACTATGTTCGGATATTCAGATATTTGTTATAGCTACAGTCCTGCTCCTTGGTACTGTGCTACTATAACAAATACCACAGGCTGGGTAATTTATGAAGAGAGGGTCTTCATCCATGGTGGAAGGTAGAAGGTGGAAAGGCAAGCAAGGTGAAAGTGAGACTGAGAGGGCCATACTTACTTTTTTTCCCTTTGAGACAGAGTCTCACTCTGTTGCCCAGGCTGGAGTGCAGTGGTGTGATCTCAGCTTACTGCAACCTCCGCGTCCCGGGTAAAGCTTTTCTCCTGTCTCAGCCTCCCAAGTAGCTGGGATTACAAGCCTGCACCACCACACCTGGCTGGTTTTTATATTTTTTGTAGACTCGGGGTTTTACCATGTTGGCCGGGCTGGTCTTGAACTCCTGACCTCAAGAGATCCGCCCACCTTGGCCTCCCAAAGTGCTGAGATTACAGGCATGAGCCACTGTGACTGGCCTGGTGTTTACTTAGTTTTGTGGTAGATGTTAATATTTAATATTTAAAAATATAATATTTTGTTTATGGGTTTGGGTCTACTATCCTGGTTGCTCTATGTAGACATATGAGGAGTTTCAAAAACTATGCTGCCTCTACCACTATCTTTTTCAGGATCCTCCTTTTTTTTTTTTTTTTTTTGAGACAGAGTGTCACTCTTGTTGCCATACTGGAGTGCAATGGCACGATCTCAGCTCACTGCAACCTCTGTCTCCCGGGTTCAAGCAACTCTCTTGCCTCAGCCTGCCAAGTAGCTGGGATTACAGGCATGTACCACCATGCCCAGCTAATTTTTTGTATTTTTAGTAGAGATGGGGTTTCACCATGGCCAGGCTGGTCTTGAACTCCTGACCTCAGGCGATCTGCCCACCTCAGCCCCCCAGAGTGCTGGGATTACAGGCGTGAGCCGCCATGCCTGGCCACCCCTGGGTGTTTTTTACAAAGTTAAATTTATTGAATTTAAAGGGCTGTGTTCTTTGAAATTATGTCCTGCTACAATATTCTTTAATTTAGGAGAGGCTGGTTATTACAGATGGTGACTGTTCCTTCCTTTTAAAGTCCTTCCTTTATGAAATAAAAACCTGGCAACAGTTTTATTTTGGAGATTTTACTAGGTTGTGAAATGTAGCATTTTGATGACCATTTATCTCAATTCCCTAAAGCAGGAAAAATAAGTGATTTCTCAAAGGTTACAGAGTTAATAAATGGCAGCACCTGTATCTAAATATGTATTTTATGATTCCACATGAATCATCTTTGAACTGGTTATAGGAAGTGACTGAGTGAGAGAGAACTCTGTTTAGAAAATGTTTTACCAGGCGGGTGTGGTGGCTCATGCCTGTAATCCCGGCACTTTGCAAGGCTGAGGTGGGAGGATTGCTTGAACCCAGGAGTTTGAGACCCACCTGGGCAACATAGTGAGACCCTGTCTTTACCAAAAATTTAAAAAGTAACTGGGTGTATTAGTCCACATTCATGCTGCTGATAAAGACATACCCAAGACCAGGCAATTTACAAAAGAAAAAGGTTTAGTGAACTCACAGTTCCATTAGGATGGCGAGGCCTCACAATCATGGTAGAAGGTGAAAGGCACATGGCAGCAGACAAGGGAAGATAGTGAGAGCCAAGCAAAAGGGGTTTCCCCTTATAGAACCATCAGATCTTGTGAGACTTATTCACTACAACTAGAACAGTATGGGGGAAACCAGCCCCATGATTCATTTATCTCCCACTGAGTCCCTCCTACAACATGAGGTAATTATGTGAGCTTTAATCCAAGATGGTATTTGGGTGGGGACACATCCAAACCATATCGTTCCAGCCCTGGCCCCTCCCAAATGTCACGTTCTCACATTTCAAAACCAATCATGCCCTCTCAGTAGTCCCCAAAGTCTTAACTCATTTCATCATTAACCTAAATGTCTACAGTCCAAAGCCTTAACTGTTACAAGGAAAGTTTGTTCTGCCTATGATCCTGTAAAATTGAAAGCAAGTTAGTTATTTTCTAGATACAATGGGGGTATAGCTATTGGGTATACCCAATAGCTGTATTGGGTAAATACAGCTATTCCAAATGGGAGAAATTGGCCAAAACAAAGGAGCTACAGGCCCCATGCAAGCCCAAAATCCAGTGGGGCAGTCAAATATTAAGGGTCCAAAATGATCTCCTTTGACTCCATGTCTCACATCCAGGTCACGCTGATGCTAGAGGTGGGTTCCCATGGTCTTGGGCAGCTCTGCCCTTGTGTCCTTGCAGAGTACAGCCTCCCTCCCAGCTGCTTTCACAGGCTGGCATTGAGTGTCTGTAACTTTTCCAGGCACATGGTGCAAGCTGTCAGTACTTCTACCATTCTGGGGTCTAGAAGATGGTGGCCTTTTCTCATAGCTCCACAAGGCAGTGC
>NW_012106330.1:1715893-1718746 GCF_000951045.1 Mandrillus leucophaeus
TGGGCAACATAGTGAGACCCTGTCTTTACCAAAAATTTAAAAAGTAGCTGGGTGTATTAGTCCACATTCATGCTGTTGATAAAGACATACCCAAGACCAGGCAATTTACAAAAGAAAAAGGTTTAGTGAACTCACAGTTCCATTAGGATGGCGAGGCCTCACAATCATGGTAGAAGGTGAAAGGCACATGGCAACAGACAAGGGAAGACAGTGAGAGCCAAGCGAAAGGGGTTTCCCCTTATAGAACCATCAGATCTTGTGAGACTTATTCACTACAACTAGAACAGTATGGGGGAAACCAGCCCCATGATTCAGTTATCTCCCACTGAGTCCCTCCTACAACATGAGGTAATTATGTGAGCTTTAATCCAAGATGACATTTGGGTGGGGACACATCCGAACCATATCGTTCCAGCCCTGGCCCCTCCCAAATCTCATGTTCTCACATTTCAAAACCAATCATGCCCTCTCAGTAGTCCCCAAAGTCTTAACTCATTTCATCATTAACCTAAATGTCTACAGTCCAAAGCCTCAACTGTTACAAGGAAAATTCGTTCTGCCTATGATCCTGTAAAATTGAAAGCAAGTTAGTTATTTTCTAGATACAATGGGGGTATAGGCATTGGGTAAATACAGCTGTTCCAAATGGGAGAAATTGGCCAAAACAAAGGAGCTACAGGCCCCATGCAAGCCCAAAATCCATTGGGGCAGTCAAATATTAAGGGTCCAAAATGATGTCCTTTGACTCCATGTCTCACATCCAGGTCACGCTGATACTAGAGATGGGTTCCCATGGTCTTGGGCAGCTCTGCCCTTGTGTCCTTGCAGAGTACAGCCTCCCTCCCAGCTGCTTTCACAGGCTGGCATTGAGTGTCTGCAACTTTTCCAGGCACATGGTGCAAGCTGTCAGTACTTCTACCATTCTGGGGTCTAGAAGATGGTGGCCTTTTCTCATAGCTCCACAAGGCAGTGCCCCAGTAGGGACTTTGTGTGGGGGCCCTGACCCCACATTTCCCATCTGTACTGCCCTAGTAGATGTTCTTCTTGAGGGCCCCCACCCTGCAGCAAACTTCTGCCTGGACATCCAGGCATTTCCGTACATCCTCTGAAATCTAGGCAGAGGTTCCCAAACCCCAATTCTTTATTTCTATTCACTTTCAGGCTCAACATTATGTGGAAGCTGCCAAGGCTTGAGGCTTGCACCCTCTGAAGCCATGGCCCGAGCTCTATGTTGGCCCTTTTCAGCCATGGCTGGACCAACTGGGACACAGGGTACCAAGTCCCTAGGCTGCACACAGCACGGGGACCCTGGGGCTGACCCACTTTTTCCTCATAGGCCTCCGGGTCTGCAATGGGAGCAGCTGCTGTGAAGACCTCTGGAGACATTTTCCCCTTTGTCTTGGGGATTGATATTTGGCTCCTCATTAGTTATGCAAATTTATGCAGCCGGCTTGAATTACTCCTCAGAAAATGGGATTTTCTTTTCTATCGTGTGGTCAGGCAGCAACTTTTCTGAACTTTTATGCTCTGCTTCCCTGATAAAACTGAATGCCTTTAACGGCACCCAAGTCACCTTTTGAATGCTTTGCTGCTTAAAAATTTCTTCTGCCAGATACCCTAAATCATCTCTCTCAAGTTCAAAGTTCCACAAATCTCTAGGGAGGGGCAAAATGCCTCCAGCCTCTTGCTAAAACATAACAAGAGTTACCTTTACTCCAGTTCCCAACAAGTCTCTCATTTCCATCTGAGCCCACCTAAGCCTGGACTTTATTGTCCGTATTGCTATCAGCATTTTGGGCAAAGCCATTCAACAAGTCTCTAGGAAGCTCTAAACTTTCCCACATTTTCCTGTCTTCTGACCCCTGCAAACTGTTCCAACCCCTGACTGTTACCCAGTTCCAAAGTTGATTCCACATTTTTGGGTATCCACAGCAGCACCCCACTTCTGCTGGTAGTAATTTGCTGTATTAGTCTGCTTTCATGCTACTGATAAAGACACACCCAAGACTGGGCAATTTACAAAAGAAAGAGGTTTAATGGACTCACAGTTCCATGTGGTAGACTCACAGTTCTACGTGGATGGAGAGACCGCACAATCATGGTGGAAGATGAAAGGCACGTCTCACAAGGCAGCAGACAAGTGAAGACAGTGAGAGCCAAGCAATAGGGGTTCCCCCTTATAGAACCATCAGATCTCATGAGACTTACTCACTACTATGAGAACAGTATGGGGGAAACCACCCCCATTGATTCAGTTATCTCCCACTGGGTCCCTCCCACAACATGAGGGAATTATGGGAGCTACAATTCAAGATGACATTTGGGTGGGGACACAGCGAAACCGTATCACTGGGTGTGGTGGTGCATGCATGCCTGTAGTCCCAGTAACTCAGGAGACTGAGATGGGAGGATTGCTTGAGCCTGGGAGTTCAAGACTGCAGTGAGTCGTGGTTGCACTACTGCACACCAGCCTGGGCAGTGGAGTGAGATCCTATTTCAAAAAAAAAAAAAAAAAAAGGAAAGTGTTTTACCTTTCAGCTAACATGCTGGCTTAGGACTCCTGTCTGGGTAGTGTGAGAAATACTCCTTGGGAGATTGGAGATAAGATTTTTGGCAGCTTCCTGATTATTGAGAATTCAGTGTCCAGTTAATTCTTGACTGTGATGCCTCCTTTTTTGAATTTGTTCTGTAAGAAGCTGAAAATGTCTCTGAATATATGAGGTGCTGTGAGAGCTAGGGAACTCATAAGGCATATGTATTAGTTTCCTACTGCTGCTGTAACAGCTGTAAAAAATCATCACTAATTGGGTGGCTTAAAACAACACAAATTTATTATCTTATGATTCTGGAGGT
>NW_012106330.1:1720201-1723543 GCF_000951045.1 Mandrillus leucophaeus
CTCCGGGTCTGCAATGGGAGCAGCTGCTGTGAAGACCTCTGGAGACATTTTCCCCTTTGTCTTGGGGATTGATATTTGGCTCCTCATTAGTTATGCAAATTTATGCAGCCGGCTTGAATTACTCCTCAGAAAATGGGATTTTCTTTTCTATCGTGTGGTCAGGCAGCAACTTTTCTGAACTTTTATGCTCTGCTTCCCTGATAAAACTGAATGCCTTTAACGGCACCCAAGTCACCTTTTGAATGCTTTGCTGCTTAAAAATTTCTTCTGCCAGATACCCTAAATCATCTCTCTCAAGTTCAAAGTTCCACAAATCTCTAGGGAGGGGCAAAATGCCTCCAGCCTCTTGCTAAAACATAACAAGAGTTACCTTTACTCCAGTTCCCAACAAGTCTCTCATTTCCATCTGAGCCCACCTAAGCCTGGACTTTATTGTCCGTATTGCTATCAGCATTTTGGGCAAAGCCATTCAACAAGTCTCTAGGAAGCTCTAAACTTTCCCACATTTTCCTGTCTTCTGACCCCTGCAAACTGTTCCAACCCCTGACTGTTACCCAGTTCCAAAGTTGATTCCACATTTTTGGGTATCCACAGCAGCACCCCACTTCTGCTGGTAGTAATTTGCTGTATTAGTCTGCTTTCATGCTACTGATAAAGACACACCCAAGACTGGGCAATTTACAAAAGAAAGAGGTTTAATGGACTCACAGTTCCATGTGGTAGACTCACAGTTCTACGTGGATGGAGAGACCGCACAATCATGGTGGAAGATGAAAGGCACGTCTCACAAGGCAGCAGACAAGTGAAGACAGTGAGAGCCAAGCAATAGGGGTTCCCCCTTATAGAACCATCAGATCTCATGAGACTTACTCACTACTATGAGAACAGTATGGGGGAAACCACCCCCATTGATTCAGTTATCTCCCACTGGGTCCCTCCCACAACATGAGGGAATTATGGGAGCTACAATTCAAGATGACATTTGGGTGGGGACACAGCGAAACCGTATCACTGGGTGTGGTGGTGCATGCATGCCTGTAGTCCCAGTAACTCAGGAGACTGAGATGGGAGGATTGCTTGAGCCTGGGAGTTCAAGACTGCAGTGAGTCGTGGTTGCACTACTGCACACCAGCCTGGGCAGTGGAGTGAGATCCTATTTCAAAAAAAAAAAAAAAAAAAGGAAAGTGTTTTACCTTTCAGCTAACATGCTGGCTTAGGACTCCTGTCTGGGTAGTGTGAGAAATACTCCTTGGGAGATTGGAGATAAGATTTTTGGCAGCTTCCTGATTATTGAGAATTCAGTGTCCAGTTAATTCTTGACTGTGATGCCTCCTTTTTTGAGTTTGTTCTGTAAGAAGCTGAAAATGTCTCTGAATATATGAGGTGCTGTGAGAGCTAGGGAACTCATAAGGCATATGTATTAGTTTCCTACTGCTGCTGTAACAGCTGTAAAAAATCATCACTAATTGGGTGGCTTAAAACAACACAAATTTATTATCTTATGATTCTGGAGGTCAGTAATGTGAAATAATTTTCATTGGGCTAAAATGAAAATGGCAGTAGGGCTGGGGATTTTTAGCATGTCTTAGGGAGAATCTGTTTCTTGCCTTTTCCTGCTTCTTAGAGACTGCTTGCTGTTCAAATGAAATTGTGCATTTCCCCAAAGAGGTGATCAATTAACACTGTATAGTCTATTCATGTATTCAATACTTCAAATTTTTTTTAGTGTAGTTAATTATTTAACCTATACAGAGTCATTGTATACTATCTCTCCTCATATCTGGGGTTTGGAAATGGTGGGGCAGCTGAACAGAGACACATCCAAGGTCTAAAACATGAAGTGTGGTGTGTGTGTGTGTGTGTGTGTGTGTGTGTATGTATGTATGTATGTATGTGGGTGTGTATTTTCAGAAGTGGAAGTGGGGTGAGCTGGAGGTTATTGAGTCTCAAGCACCACAGAATCACTGTTGACATTTGTTGTTATTGCAACAAGGAACTCCTTTAGTCAGCATTGAGGGAAGTGGGCCGGCAATCTCTTTAAGTTGTGTACCAGGATAGGAGAGACTATCTTACACTTATAACACCCAAATAATGGCTTAATACAACACAAGTTTTTCACTCATACAGAGTTTGGCTTAGAGATTAAAGCTCCTTCTATCCTGTGATGGCACTATCACAAGGTTCTCAAGGTTGTTGTGGGAGAGGGCTAAAGGAGCTCACAGAATGCCTTTAGTGGTAAATCCTGAAATTGGCTTGTATCACATCTGCCCACACTACTTTGGCTACAATTCAAGCGACCAAAATATAAATAAGGCTAGGAAATATGATTTTCCTGCACATTTAATAGGAACTTGTATGGTTATAATCCAAATAGGATGGGGATTTGGAAAGGGATAGAGTAGAAGAGGAAATGATGGTTAGATCCCATCTCTTTTCATTACTCCAGCAAGATTTTTACCCTGCCTTGACAGTACCATTTGGCACTTGCTGCTTGGGCTGTTGCTGTGGATTTCTGTATTGGTGGGACAGACAACGATTGACCTAAGGCAACATCTGGAACTTAAGAAACATATACATTACACATTTTTCTCTCACCTATTCTTTCAGCATCACCAGTGTCTGCCTTTCACCTGAGGTGGCTCCCAACCCTATTTCAAGACAGTTGACACACAAATTTCTTGAAGTTTCTGGTTGATTCCTCAGGTCAATGACTTTTTTTTTTTTTTTTTTTAAAGTAGTTCTAGGTGGATTTTGGGGAAGAGAACTAGCAACCTTTTGCAGTTCAGTGTCTTAAGGGGAACTGGACGCCTTCATGACTGCTGATTAAAACATCTTTAGGACAAAAACTCCAACCTTACCTTACCTAAAAACCGTTTAGTTTCTTGTCCCCATAAATAGAACAAACAGTTCATTGCTAGGGTCTTGGTATGATGGTAATGACATGATGGCACCATGACCCAGAGAATAGCAGAAAAGTTTGTATTGGGTTACCTATGAAATGTAGTTCTTGCTTTAGGAAGCAAATTGTCTTTCTTTCAACCACTGATACTATCTTTATCCTCTCTCTTCAGGTCGAGTTAAATGTCTGAAACAATAATTAAAAAATCAACTTATCAAAAATACTTTGCTTCACATTTTTTGTGTGTAATTAGTGTTGCAAGGCACCCAAAAGAAGAAATACTGGAAACAATTTGTGGCCTGGCACAGTGGCTCATGCCTGTAATCCCAGCACTTTGGGAGGCCAAGGCAGGAGAATTGATTGAGGCCAGGAGTTTGAGACCAGCCTTGTCAGCATAGTGAGACCCTGTCTCTAAATAAATGAATAAATTTGATTTGGTAAAA
>NW_012106330.1:1723593-1726582 GCF_000951045.1 Mandrillus leucophaeus
TGTATGTATGTATGTATGTGGGTGTGTATTTTCAGAAGTGGAAGTGGGGTGAGCTGGAGGTTATTGAGTCTCAAGCACCACAGAATCACTGTTGACATTTGTTGTTATTGCAACAAGGAACTCCTTTAGTCAGCATTGAGGGAAGTGGGCCGGCAATCTCTTTAAGTTGTGTACCAGGATAGGAGAGACTATCTTACACTTATAACACCCAAATAATGGCTTAATACAACACAAGTTTTTCACTCATACAGAGTTTGGCTTAGAGATTAAAGCTCCTTCTATCCTGTGATGGCACCATCACAAGGTTCTCAAGGTTGTTGTGGGAGAGGGCTAAAGGAGCTCACAGAATGCCTTTAGTGGTAAATCCTGAAATTGGCTTGTATCACATCTGCCCACACTACTTTGGCTACAATTCAAGCGACCAAAATATAAATAAGGCTAGGAAATATGATTTTCCTGCACATTTAATAGGAACTTGTATGGTTATAATCCAAATAGGATGGGGATTTGGAAAGGGATAGAGTAGAAGAGGAAATGATGGTTAGATCCCATCTCTTTTCATTACTCCAGCAAGATTTTTACCCTGCCTTGACAGTACCATTTGGCACTTGCTGCTTGGGCTGTTGCTGTGGATTTCTGTATTGGTGGGACAGACAACGATTGACCTAAGGCAACATCTGGAACTTAAGAAACATATACATTACACATTTTTCTCTCACCTATTCTTTCAGCATCACCAGTGTCTGCCTTTCACCTGAGGTGGCTCCCAACCCTATTTCAAGACAGTTGACACACAAATTTCTTGAAGTTTCTGGTTGATTCCTCAGGTCAATGACTTTTTTTTTTTTTTTTTTTAAAGTAGTTCTAGGTGGATTTTGGGGAAGAGAACTAGCAACCTTTTGCAGTTCAGTGTCTTAAGGGGAACTGGACGCCTTCATGACTGCTGATTAAAACATCTTTAGGACAAAAACTCCAACCTTACCTTACCTAAAAACCGTTTAGTTTCTTGTCCCCATAAATAGAACAAACAGTTCATTGCTAGGGTCTTGGTATGATGGTAATGACATGATGGCACCATGACCCAGAGAATAGCAGAAAAGTTTGTATTGGGTTACCTATGAAATGTAGTTCTTGCTTTAGGAAGCAAATTGTCTTTCTTTCAACCACTGATACTATCTTTATCCTCTCTCTTCAGGTCGAGTTAAATGTCTGAAACAATAATTAAAAAATCAACTTATCAAAAATACTTTGCTTCACATTTTTTGTGTGTAATTAGTGTTGCAAGGCACCCAAAAGAAGAAATACTGGAAACAATTTGTGGCCTGGCACAGTGGCTCATGCCTGTAATCCCAGCACTTTGGGAGGCCAAGGCAGGAGAATTGATTGAGGCCAGGAGTTTGAGACCAGCCTTGTCAGCATAGTGAGACCCTGTCTCTAAATAAATGAATAAATTTGATTTGGTAAAAGAAGTATCCTGACCAATAAAGAAAAGTTAACAGATTGAAAATGGTAAAGTTTCCAAAGTAAGTCAACAATTTCATCAAATATCTTTACAGTGTATAGCTTATTTAAACATATATACTTTTCTAGGTATTGTGCAAAACAGGCACTAGAGAGATGAATGAGTGCATTGTTAAATTTATAAATATTATTAAAAGATTAACTTGTATGTGTATGTGTTTGAGAAGGATCTCACTCTGTTGGCCAGGCTAGACTGCAGTGGTGTGATCTGAGCTCACTGTAACCTCCTCCCTGGCTCAAGTGATCTCTTACTTCAGCCCCCAAGTAGCTGGGAATACAGGCGTGTGCCACCACACCCAGCTAGTATTTTTTGTAGAGACAAGGTTTTGCCATATTGCTTATGCTGGTCTCAAACTCCTGGATTCAAGTTATCTATCTACCTTCGGCCTCCTAGAGTGCTGGGATTACAGGTGTGAGCCACTGCACCCAAGCCCATTATTCATTCTTGCCACGAAGATTAACCATAAAACAAAACAAAACAAAAACAAAAAAGCCCATTGGCTATATGAATTAACATTACAGAGTAGCAGACCAATTAACATTATTAAATTAAGTCAACAACATGAAGAGATATACACTTAAATTCCATATTGAGTTTATGCAGCGATGTGGAAATAAAACTATTAGGAAGAAAAATCTGTTACTGTCACTACTGATTATATACCTCTTTATGCTAGTGATTGATTTTAGGGGCTTTTATTGAATTAAATTTACATACTTTATATCATGATTCAAAAATAGGGTTTGACTCAAAGTTTAGTTACATTAAGGATTAAAATATTTTTACATTAAAAATATATATGTTACAAAAAGACTGCATGGTCTCATTTATATGTAGAACCTAAAAAAGTTGAATTTAGAAATAGAGAGGAAGATGATGATTATCAGGGGCTAAAGATTGGGGATGGGAGTGATTGGGGAGATATTGATCAAAGGAGACAGAATTTCAGTTTGACAGGAGGAATAAGTTCAAGAGAGCTATTGTAAAACATGGTGACTACAGTTAATAACAATGTATTATATTCTTGAAAATTGCTAAGAGTAGATTTTGTGTTTTCACCACAAAAAAGACATGTGAGATAATGCATATGTTAATTAGCTCAATGTAGCCATTCCACAATGTTTATTTCAAAACAACATGTTGTGCATAAATATGTACAATTTTGACTTGTCAATTAAAATACATAAATATGCATTTAAAAATAGTTATGAAGAGGTGAATTTTGATAATCTTAAATCTACTCTAACAGTACTAAAAATTTTCACCAAATTTTTAAGAAATACAAAAATGTTTTACCATGTTATTTATTAATAGGAAAAGGTCAACAAAGTGTTGAGAAACCCTGCTGCTGCTGCTTTTGTGTATGTCTCTAGCTGTTTGTTATTGCGACCAGTGGAACTTTGAAGAGAGTTTTACTGGTGCTTGCAGGGTATTGCTCCATATCTCTATCTTGTGGAGTAACTTTGT
>NW_012106330.1:1726632-1733146 GCF_000951045.1 Mandrillus leucophaeus
GGCCTCCTAGAGTGCTGGGATTACAGGTGTGAGCCACTGCACCCAAGCCCATTATTCATTCTTGCCACGAAGATTAACCATAAAACAAAACAAAACAAAAACAAAAAAGCCCATTGGCTATATGAATTAACATTACAGAGTAGCAGACCAATTAACATTATTAAATTAAGTCAACAACATGAAGAGATATACACTTAAATTCCATATTGAGTTTATGCAGCGATGTGGAAATAAAACTATTAGGAAGAAAAATCTGTTACTGTCACTACTGATTATATACCTCTTTATGCTAGTGATTGATTTTAGGGGCTTTTATTGAATTAAATTTACATACTTTATATCATGATTCAAAAATAGGGTTTGACTCAAAGTTTAGTTACATTAAGGATTAAAATATTTTTACATTAAAAATATATATGTTACAAAAAGACTGCATGGTCTCATTTATATGTAGAACCTAAAAAAGTTGAATTTAGAAATAGAGAGGAAGATGATGATTATCAGGGGCTAAAGATTGGGGATGGGAGTGATTGGGGAGATATTGATCAAAGGAGACAGAATTTCAGTTTGACAGGAGGAATAAGTTCAAGAGAGCTATTGTAAAACATGGTGACTACAGTTAATAACAATGTATTATATTCTTGAAAATTGCTAAGAGTAGATTTTGTGTTTTCACCACAAAAAAGACATGTGAGATAATGCATATGTTAATTAGCTCAATGTAGCCATTCCACAATGTTTATTTCAAAACAACATGTTGTGCATAAATATGTACAATTTTGACTTGTCAATTAAAATACATAAATATGCATTTAAAAATAGTTATGAAGAGGTGAATTTTGATAATCTTAAATCTACTCTAACAGTACTAAAAATTTTCACCAAATTTTTAAGAAATACAAAAATGTTTTACCATGTTATTTATTAATAGGAAAAGGTCAACAAAGTGTTGAGAAACCCTGCTGCTGCTGCTTTTGTGTATGTCTCTAGCTGTTTGTTATTGCGACCAGTGGAACTTTGAAGAGAGTTTTACTGGTGCTTGCAGGGTATTGCTCCATATCTCTATCTTGTGGAGTAACTTTGTATATTTTATCATCTTCCTTAAAGGGACAGCGTGAATACTAAGCTTTTCCGTGGAGAAATGAGCTGCCACTTTTCTTTTTCCTATGGGAAAATTTTAGAAGATGTTGAAGAAATCCCAAGTGTTCATAAATATTACTTATCAAACGAAAAATTTTGGTCAGAATCTTCATTAGGAAAAATGTGGGTAATTATATGTTATAGATGAAAAGCTGGGTTTTCTAAAAGTTTTGTTAGGTTTACTGCAAAATTAATAAAAAGGACTGACACATAAGCTTTGCAAAGTGAGTCTATTTCTCCAGTAGATGGCGCTGGATACTAATGATATTGTGCTACTGCATGGCAAACAAGGGAATGCAGCTGATGAGATAATAATATTAAACTTAAGTAAACCAATATATAATACAGTTCAATACTCTTCCTATTCATTATGTAACTAGAGGCAAAATATAATTTTATTCCATATATCTCTATCTATCTGTCTATATGTTATTTTCCAGGTATGTGTGGAGAATATATACAGTTGATTGGTAGAGATGGTGAGTTTTTATTGGTCTGTCCTTATACTTTCAGTCAGTACTCTAATGACCAAGAAAATGTAAAAGATTTTATTATTATTATTACTATTATTGAGACAGGGTCTCGCTCTCACACAGGCTGGAGTGCAGTGGTGTGGTCATAACCCACTGCAGCCTCAAACTCCTGGGCTCAAGCGATCCTCCCACCTTAGCCTCTGGAGTTATTAGGACTACAGGCACTCACCACCATGCCCAGCTAATGTTTTTACTTTTCGTGGATATGGGTTCTCCCTGAGTTTCCCAGGCTGGTCTCAAACTCCTGGCCTCAAGCAAGACTCCTGCTTTGGCCTCTCAGAGTGCTGGGATTACAGGCATGAGCCACCGTGCCCAGCTAATGTTTTTACTTTTCGTGGATATGGGTTCTCCCTGAGTTTCCCAGGCTGGTCTCAAACTCCTGGCCTCAAGCAAGACTCCTGCTTTGGCCTCTCAGAGTGCTGGGATTACAGGCATGAGCCACCGTGCCTAGCTAATATTTTCAATATACAGTTGAAATTATTATAAATGGCTTCCACTCAATGATTTGCCAAAATAATGGAAGTTCTCCATTCCCACTGGTATTAACATACTGACTGATTTCTATGGTGTGCTTGATACTAAGGCTAGTAGATGAGTGTCTTGTAGATACTTCTGCTTTTACCAGTTGATCTCTATACTTAAAAAGTAGTGTCAGGTGTGTTTGTTCTCAAACCTGTTTATACTAATTGTATCTGTGATCATAATTATGTAATTTAATATGTTAAAATAAGCTAATGGAAACTCATTATAAAAAGCATTCTCTCTATTAAAAATAAGATGAATCTTTTGGAACAATCAGTAAAGGTTAATCACTAAAAAAAATTGCTATCAAAGAGGTGTGGATGAGAAAACTGAATAAAAGCCCTAGAGACCGGGAGCAGCAGCTCACACCTGTTATCCTAGCACTTTAGGAGGCTGAGGTCGGAGCCTCATTTGAGGCCAGGAGTTAAAGAACAGCCTGGGCAACATAGGGAGATTGTATCTCTACAAAAAATTTTACAAAAGTAGCCAGATATGGTGATATGTGCGTAGTCTTAGCTACTCAGGAGGCTGAGGTGGGAGGATCACTTGAGCCCAGGAATTTGAGGCTGCAGTGAGCTATGACCACACCACTGCACTCCAGCCTGGGTGACAGAGCCAAACACTGTCTCTAAAAAATATTAAATTAAAAATAAAAAATATTTTATTATTGTTTGGCATATAAATCATACTTGACTTCTACAGTTTACCTAATATATACTGTTTTATAGTACACAATGATATAAATATACACTGTGAATACAAGTAATACTTAGAAAATAAAAGTTAAAGGAAGTTACTAATTAAAGAATTATCACTCAGCTAATACATTTCATATATCAGGGTTTATAAGGAGTTTTGGTTAAGGTCTAGATCAACTTAACTCTTTTCTTCACAGTCTACTCTGTCCCTTATTAGTATCTTGCTGCACATGTTCAGTCATCTTTTTATAATTTGTCTCACATTTTTTCCCAATATTTTATATAAAAGGAGAAACATACTAGTATTCCTGTGATCACCAGGACTTGAGCCATCCAATGGGAAAATGGAAATTGCGACTATATCTCTTCACGAGTCTTCTAATGTCCTCTTACCATTCTGACTATTCTTTTTTCCTATTCTGTCAACACGTACTTGTACCTTTTAATATCCTCTTACCATTTTGACTGTTATTTTTTCTTCTCTTTCAGCAATACTTGTACCTTTTTATAGTATTGATGGAGGCATTTACTTGCATGTATCATCTTTCTAAGACCAAATTCACTTTTTTTCTCAATTTTTCACACGTATCATGTCAGTTGGGGCCTTTAAATCAGCCTGCCAACATATTTTCTAATTCTGGAGATCAAGCAAATTTGATTTTCATTTACTTCTTTTAATGAACCTGCAATCCCATTGCTATATCACACTGCCAAGGCAGAAAGATTAAAATCTGGCCAGTCTAAAATTGCCAGATTCTACAGTGATTAAATTATTCAGTAGTCCTTCCTAAGTGATTACGTAAGTCTTCTCCATTGTAGCTGAGGTGTATACTGTTTCATCAGCTTAGTGAGGCATCCACTCCATGCATGTATAGCTTCATCTTTCTAAATTGATGCCAGTCTTGACCAGTCTTCTGGAAGACAGCACCCTCTAGTGTCACTATTTGGGGTAACACATGTATTTCATCATGAAATGCCACTCAACACCATTTGGGCTTGATTCAGTAATTCAATACTCCCTAAAATTTCCAGTCATTCTTTGATTGCTGGGGCCAGTGTTAATACAGCCACTACAAATGTTAACATCAGGTACTTGTGGCCTGAGTGCAATTTAAATATAAATTGGTCCCAAGAAGTAGTCAGTTGGCTGTATTTAACTTCATTTTTTTTCAAAAAGCTTTTAACTTTTTCAAAAAGTTTAGTCTATATGTGGGGGCTTCAAAAAGTTTTTGGAAAAATGGAATTAAAAGATAAAAAATATAAACTTTATTTCTCAACATAAGTGTCATCAAGTTCAGGACACTTTTGTTGATGATAATACCAGCCATTTAGTCCATCCCTAAAGAACTGAGGGTCCTAGGAATTTAACCATGTCAGTGCAGTCATTTTTACATCATTAGCTGATAAAAAATGAATGCCTTTTACATATTTTTTAAGATTAGGAAACAAAAAGAAGTCAGAAGGAGCCAAATCAGGACTATAAGGTGAATGCTTTATGATTTCCCATCAGAACTCTTGCAAAATTGCCCTTATTTGATGAGAGGAATGAGCAGGAACATTGTTGTTGGGAAGGAGGCCTCTCTGGTGAAGCTTTCCTAGGCATTTTTCTGCTAACGCTTTAGTTGACTTTCTCAAAACACTTTCATAATAAGCAGATGTTGTCATTCTTTGGCCTTCTAGAAAGTCAATCAAAATGCCTCAAACATCTTAAAAAACTGTTGCCATGGCCTTTGCTCTTGATCAGTCTACTTTTGCTTTGACTGGACCACTTTTACTTTTTGGTGGCCATTGCTTTGGTTGGGCTTGGTCTTCAGGATCATACTGCTGTAAAACCATGTTTATCTCTGTTACAGTCTTCAAAGAAATGCGTCAGGATCTTGATCCTACTTTTAAAAAATTTCCATTGAAAGCTCTGCTGTTGTCTGCAGCTGATCTGGATGCAATGGTTTTGGCACCCATCGAGTAGAAAGTTTGCTCAACTTTATTCTTCAATCAGAATCGTGTAAGCCTATTCAATTGAGACGTCTGTGGTGTTAGTTATTGTTTCTGCTGTTAATCATTGGTCCTGTTCAGTTAGGGCATGGACATGATAAATTTTTTTTTCTTGAAAATAGAGGAAAACAATCTGCTGCTGTGGGCTTTGTCTTCAACATTGTCCGGTCCCTTCTTTTTTTCTTTTCTTTTTTTTTTCAGGTGAGATCTTGCCGTGTTGCCCAGGCTGGCCTCGAACTCCTAGGCTCAAGTGATCCACCCACCTCGGCCTCCCAACGTGCTGGTATTACAGGCATGAACCACCATGCTTGGCCTTAATTTTTAATTTTTAAATTTTTTGTAGAGACGAGGTCTGGTTGTGTTACCCAGGCAGGTCTTGAACTCCTGGCCTCAAGTAATTCTCCTGACTCAGCCTCCCAGAGTGCTGGTATTACAGGCATGAGGCACCACACCTAGCCCCCAACCTTTAATTTAATTATTGACTGTTGCTTTTGTTAAAGTATTAGCATAACCTAGAATATAGTACACTTCCATTCTAGCTACTACTCATTTATTCGTCCCTGCAGTACTGATAGAGGTCTACTGTGGTCCACTTAGCTGAATTCTTTTTTTTAAATTTTTATTTATTTATTTTTTGAGACATAGTCTCGCTCTGTCACCCAGGCTGGAGTGCAGTGGCGCGATCTTGGCTCACTGCAAACTATGCCTCCCAGGTTCACGCCATTCTGCTGCCTCAGCCTCCTGAGTAGCTGGGACAACAGGTGCCCCCCACCACGCCTGGCTAATTTTTTTTTTTTTTTTTTTTTTTTAGTAGAGATGGAGTTTCACCGTGTTAGCCAGGATGGTCTCGATCTCCTGACCTCGTGATCTGCCTGCCTCGGCCTCCCAAAGTGCTGGGATTACAGGCGTGAGCCACTGTGCCCAGCCAGCTGAATTCCTAAAGCGTATGTTCCCAAACTTTTTTTCATGATGCCCTTAGTGTCTTAATATTTTTATGCTACTTCTGAGCTATTGTTTTCTCTTGTTCCAAACTGATTTTTGCATGCTACTTGCTTTTTATCCCAGTAACTGTTGTAAACCCAGATTTGTAAAGATATGAATTCATTGAATAGAACGTAGTGAGATCTAATGATCCAACAGTGAACCTTCTTGAACTAGTAGTTCACATAATGTTCAACAGATGTCATTGCTTCTCTTGAAAATTTAAAATATTTAATCCCTGTGTGTTTGCTGCAGTGTTAGGGAATACCTTGACACACAGGTCAGGAACCATAGGTTTGAGGCCATCTTCAAGGAATTACTGTTGATTTTGTATGAGTGTGTGGTATAGTTAGACTCTAATTGTAATAATAATAGTCCTCTGTTACTGGACTATTTATTAATCACAGATAGCATTTTTTCTTGTTTGTGTGTATGTGTATCATAAAAGTACATAACATAAATTTTACCACTTTAAGTGAATAGTTGAGTGGCATTAAGTACATTCACAATGTTGTACAAACATTACTGTTAGCAACTTCCAGAACTTTTCATCATCCCAAGCAGAAACTCTGTACCCATTAAGCAGTATCTCCATATTCCCCCTCCCCTGGCTCCTGATAACCTCTATTCTGCTTTTTTTTTTTTTTT
>NW_012106330.1:1735101-1737182 GCF_000951045.1 Mandrillus leucophaeus
CACACTGTTCCTTGTTATGTGTGATCATTGACAGCTGTTCCTTTAGCTTATGTTCAGCTGGTGTTTTTATAGAGTTTTCCTGGAATGCCAGGGCCTCTTTCAGTCTTTGCAAATTGCTTATGTGCTGGGACACTCCTTTACCCCTTAGATTTAATCTGATCCAGGGGATCAGCCTGAGGTGAAAGTTTAAGATCTCAGGTCTTTTCTGGGCATGCCTCTTGCCTGGGCATGTGTTGGCTTTCTAGATTCCCCAGTATACTTGGCTGCTTGTCATGTGGTCATGTGTTAATTTCCCAGAAAGTCTTGCTCCAGCTTCTCTTTCAAGTCATAGATGGTCTGTCATATGTTTCCCCCAGTCATTTCTTGGCCTGGGTCTCTGTGGACCTGTTGTCACTTTGCAGCCTGTACAAGCAGTACCTGCCACTTTTCTTACCTGAGTTCTGAGCTAGAAGAAACAGAGGAGTGCCTTGTGTCAGTCCTTCAGCATCTCCTAGACAGGTCTGCACAGACATGCACAACAATTTGTCTGTCAGGTCTTCTCTGCTCCCTCTAGTTAAAGGGTGGAACTGCTTCAAGTATAGGACTCCCACTGCACCGGGTGGGGGATGGGGGAAGAGCAAGTGAATAAAGCCATATAATACTGTGCTATCATTTTGAAGATGTCTTTTTCTTGATTTGGCATTTTTTTGGTTGCTGTAAACCTTTTTTTTTCTATAGCTCCAGCAAAGTTGGTTCAGACAGTTTCTGCTTTGGTTTTTTAAAAAATTCTCTCTGGGATAACAAGAGCATACATTTTTCTAGTCTACTATTTTACTAACATCTCTGCACTTTGACTTTGTTTTAAAAAGTTTTATTGTTGTTTGTGGAGGCTGGGTCTTGTGTTGCTCAGGCTGGTCTTGAACTTCTGGCCTTAAGTGTTCGTGCCACCTTGAAGTTTTGATCTTAAGTAGTTAACTTTTGCACCCAACTTGGTGGGTGGTTTGTGTCTGGTTAAGACACTGTGCAGGTGCTCAGAGATATGTGATTGCTATTTAAGGAAGGAGAGAATCTGTGTGGTTGAACTCTAACCCTTGAACCAGTTTGGTCTCTATTCTTGTGGACTGCTTGGTTAAGTCCTACTCACTGCCTGTTATGGTTTGTTTTGGTATGTGAACATTTCGCTTTCTTCCTTTTGAGCTTGCTTTTGTCTTTGAAATTTTGAAATTTTTTTCTTCTCTTAGAGACAGAGTCTCAGTCTGTCACCCAGGCTGGAGTACAATAGCGCGATCATAGCTCGTTGTAATCTTGAACTCTTGGACTCAAGTGATCCTCCTTCCTTGGTCTCCTAAGCAGCTGAGACTTACAGGCAAACACTATCTTCTCCCTTCTGTGAAATAATTATTCAGTGAATTCTGCAAGAAAGTAAATGCTGTATGTTCTCTTTTATTTTGCAATATATGTTTTAACTGTTTGTTATAAACGATTGCAAACATACACAAAAGTAGAGAAACAGAATCACAAATGCCTATGTATGTATTACCCAGGTTTGACAATTATCCTTCATGATTTGTGTTGGTTAATCTTGTTTCATATATATCCCATAT
This sequence comes from Mandrillus leucophaeus, assembly GCF_000951045.1. Classification (NCBI taxonomy): domain Eukaryota; kingdom Metazoa; phylum Chordata; class Mammalia; order Primates; family Cercopithecidae; genus Mandrillus; species Mandrillus leucophaeus. The sequence goes on from NW_012106330.1 coordinate 1,736,685, forward strand.
TCTACCTGTCCTGTGAATCCTGCTGTTTTTCCCCCATCTCCCATTCTCACCCCAGGATAATACTTATTAGTGATACAAACTTCCCTCAGGAGGCATATAATGTTTGTCTTTTTGTAATAGTTTTAATACTTGTGACAGGATAAATATTCAGTTTTGGTTTCCCTTTATTTTATTTGAATTTAAGAAAAGATTTTTCTTAAAGAATTAATAATATAAAATGCCAGGTTACTCATACAGCCGTTTTGCAAGTAGTAATCATGATCATGTTATATAAATCACCGCATCATAGAAATGAAACCTTCTTGAAAGAAGTGCTATTCTGGGCTGCGTGCAGTGGCTCACACCTGTAATCCCAACACTTTGGGAGGCGGAGACTGGTGATCGCTTGAGCCTAGGAGTTCAAGACCAGTCTGGGCAACACGACGAAACCCCACCTCTACCAAAAAAAAAAAAAAAAAAAAAGATGAGAATATTTATGCAAGAAAGTCAAAGATTCAA
>NW_012106330.1:1737468-1741930 GCF_000951045.1 Mandrillus leucophaeus
TTGTGTTTTTTCTTTTCACAATGCATTTTTATCCCATGTTATGGAACATCTGTTTTGGTATCATATTCTTACTACTTGCTTTTCATTAATGAAAACATTTATTAAGAATTACTCAAGAAATTAAATGAACTTTTGTAGTTTCTTAGAAAAATGAATGGAGGAGGCTGTGACATACTTGGTAATGAACAAGAAATTGGAACTATAAGTCTAATTTATTTTACTATCTTTAAAATCTTCACTTCTAGTAATTGTGTTCTATAACCTGTAAGCTGACTTTAATATTAAAATTTTTAAAAATGAAGTACGTAGGTTGCATGTAGCACTGTTCTTTGGGATTGATTAGCTACAATAATTTTAGCAAATTACGTAGATGAAATATTGTGTTTTTTGGTGTTTCTTTGAGACATGTCTTACTCTGTCGCCCAGGCTGGAGTGTAGTATGCAATTATGGCTCAATTATAAAATTGTCATTACATGTTTAAAACTCAAAGTATAACTTGTTAGTAGAATATATTTATTCTTCTGTATATGCCTCTGTTTGTTAAGGTCTTCTTTGTCAGTATTTATTGTAAAACTACAGAAGATATGGAAAATCACTAAATGGCTTTTGTTCAATTTGAGAAAAATCTGTTAGTAAGCATTATAATATATGATGAATTAAAGACCTAAATGATTATTTTTACTTTATTTCTGAAAGACATTTTCTGATAGCTATTCTTTTGTTTGATTTCAAGTGGCTGCTTATAACAGTTGTCATTATAGATCAGTTTAGCTTGCTCTAATATGTTTTCACCTTTGATTTGCCAGGAACTTCAGTTGGCTGTATGGAAATGTAAACCTTTGTATGAAGGAGTATATCATTGCGTCAGAACTTGGCACCCACAAGGATCTTAAGCAAACAGGCTATTTGTTCCCTGGAGAAACTATTCTATAATCTGACTTTGTTTTTATATTCTGTTCTGTGCTAGATTAAGTGATTTAGTTTAGTTTTGCTTAGGGCAAAACGTTTCAGGATATTTTAGAAAATCCTGGTATGTGATTACCCTCTGAAAATAATATTAGTTTTAAAATTTTGCTTTTTATCAGTAGGCTTTGCAGTGCCATATTCATTCTCAAAGTGTCATTTGCAGCTGGCACTAAAGACTACTGCTGTATTCAAAATAGTATATTGTCTTATCCTCCAAATTTTGAAAATGTGGAAGCCATATATTTGAAGCACTAAGTATTAATTTCCTCTTAATTTGATGTCCTTTTATGGTTAGTTTTTAGAGAAACTACCAGTAGGTGACACACACACATACACACATGCACAGGTTTATTATAAGGAATTGACTTATGTGATTGTGGAGGCTAACAAGTCCCAAGATCTGCAGTCGAAAAGCTGGTGACCCTGGAGACCCAGCAGCGCAATTCCAGTGCCCGTTTGAAGGCCTGAGGTCTAGGAGAGCTGATGGTATATTTCCAGTTTAATGACTAGCCAGGTTGAGCCCCCAAAGAGTGAATATTTCATAGTCTGAAGGCAGGAAAGGACTGGTGTCCCAGCTGAAGGCAGTAAGGCAAGAGGAGATCCCTCTTGCTTTCTAGAGGTCAGCCTTTTTGTTCTATTCAGGACCTTGACTGATTAAATGGTCCACCTACATTAGAGAGGGCAGTCCACTTTACCCAGTACACTGATTCAGATGTTAATTGCATCCAGAAACAACCTCACAGACACACCTAGAATAATGCTTATAAATATCTGGCCAGCCCACGGCCTAGTCAGGTTGACACATAAAATTAGGCTAGATTCAGTGCCTCATGACTGTAATCCCAGCACTTTGGGAGGCCGAGGTGGGAGGATCTCTTGAGTCCACAAGTTTGAGACCAGCCTGGGCAAGATAGTGAGAACTCATCTCTATTATGGGTGCAGGGGGATAGTGAGGGGGTGGGATGGGGAGGCGGGCGGAAACCATTACATTGACCTTCAATGATGGGATGTAATGAGTCTTTTTTGATGGTAACTTTTTGACTACTAAAGCATAAACAAAGGGGAACTGTCTGTGATAGACATAAAATGTAGTAATATAAAACAATTTATTTTCATTATAAATTTTTTAAACTTTAGACTCCTGAATTTAGATGCCTGAATTCTGAGACAATTGTAAATAGTCCCTAATTGAACTAAGAAATGTGGTTTTTAGAAATATTTGTTTAGTTCTCAGAAACTCTTTCTTACATTTTGAATTTCTCTATTTCAAGAAATTCTTGTCATATGTATTAGTTTATTTTGAACTTTTTAGTCCAGTTAATCCAAGCAAACACGGCAGCAAGCAAGCAGTCAATCAATCATAACAAAGTATAATTATAAAAGATTAATTAGGCAATAATAGGTTTTTCAAAGTTTCAAGGGTGTCATGAAGATCACTTTCTTTCTATTCATTTTGGGCCTCTCAGTGGTAATGTAATGTCCTTCAAGGTTTCCTATTAAATTCCATATTAATTATAAATATTTAATTATTAAATTAGAAGTAATACATGCACCCAATTAAAAAATCAAATTGTACATATAAATATAAAATGAAATATAAATGTTTCTTTCCCTGATTTTCTCTATCTCCCCACCCCAACTCGTAGGCCCTTTCTTCAGACTAACCACTGGTAATAGTTTCTTATGTATACTTCTGTAAAAAAATAATGTGCCTATTCAAGCATGTATATATATGTGAGTTTAATTTTTCTGTTTTTAATTTATCCATACTTGGTGCCTGTATTGTTTGACCAAAGATACATTTGTATAGGAAATCTATTTGTCTTATTCACCATTTTATATCTAACTCCTATAATAATGTCTGGCTCATAGTATACACATAGTATATATAGATCTCTTGCATTTGTGGTATAAACCATATAGGTTTTCCATATGGTTGAGCCACATTTTATTTATACCAATTTTCTATTGATGGACATTTATGTTAGTTCTAGTTTCCTGCTAGTCATGTCCCTCCACCTGTCCATCCACCTGTGTGTTCATCAAATATTTACTGAGTCCATATTTTATGCCAAATACTCTTCTAAGGATGCAGAGATGGAGGAGAAAATCAAGGGCCCTGTTTCCATGTAAGTTGCTGAGATATATCAAAAAACAATGAAATAAAATCTAAACAAATCAGTTTCATGAAGGCAGTAGTGCAGGTAATGTGATGAGAAAAGAGTTTCTACTTTAGATGGGATGGCCAGGCAAAACCTTTGTAAGAGATGACTTTTGAGCAAGGCCTGCATAATGAGAAAAATGGCTTAGAGATCTAGAAGAGAGAATTCTAGGCATAGAGTATAATAGCAAGATAAAAGCTCTGAGGTAAGAATAAGCTTGGTGTGTTCGAAGAACAGAAAGAAGACCAGCATGACTGGAGCATGAGTATTTGTTCTTATGAATAAAAACTGCTTCAATGAATATCTTTGTACATAAAAATATATCTTACATATTTTTGTAAATATTTTTAGTAATGGAACTGTGGGGTCAAATAATTTAAATATATGCCTTTTAAATTTGTAGAGCTGTGGTACAGGGCCACTATTATCCCTTACCCTTTCTTCCTGAACCTCTTCTTGCTTTTCATAGCTCTGAGGAACTTGAGTTGTCTGGAGCTTCGTAAGGAGTAGGCACACTGGGTGAAAGAGATTCTTTTAGGGAGAGAATGTGTCAGGGGCTATAAATGTTTGAGTCTTTTGTATAATAAGATGAAAATCCAATAGTAGGACATGTGCTTATATTGTGTTGTGTGATAAAATATTTGGCTCTCTGAAATAGCATGCTTTCTTTTTTATGAAACTATTTTAATGCAGAAATTATCAGCATTTCTCAAACTAGAAAATATAAAATTCAGAGTTTTTCTGAAATTACTGTTGGATAAAATGAAGTATTGTAAATGATCTCTAGTTTGATACTTGGATTCAATTTACACAAATTTGTGATTAAGCTAAGAAAATATGAAAAATGTGGCATAAACCAAAGTCAGCTGAAAACGTTTGGTAAAGTGTGGCTTTTGTGGAGGAAGGTAGGAAGAGCATCTCCTATTTAAAATGTTTTTAAAAATCCTGGATACTGTTACATTGGGGAATGAAATCCCATTTTTAAATGCTTCTCTGTCAAAAAGGCATTATTTAATTTTAAAGGGTAAATGTCAGAATTACTTACAATTTTTTAGGCAGATTAGAAATTTCAGACTGGTCAAAGAACAAATTTTGTTTCATGAAGTGTTTTAATGCTGAGTAAATAGGAGAGTCAAGTCACATTTGAGAGCGTAGGGATGTTTGTTTAAATTTTTTCAACCTACTTTTTTTGATGAGTGCATATAGGAAACTTTATCAGATATATTGAGATTCCTATGTACCTAGAGAGAGAGAGGGTATGCAGTTTGCTTAATTATTATTTATTTTTATTTTCTTCTTTATAATAAGACTTACTTCCTTTTTTTTTTTTTTT
>NW_012106330.1:1742365-1803478 GCF_000951045.1 Mandrillus leucophaeus
CATCCAACTTATAAACAAACTTTAGCTGGAAATTGATTTTACGTTGCCTCTTGAACTTGGTGTAGATTAGTAATAACGTAATTTTTATGTTTTGTCTGTAAAGTAGTAAGTTAGCATTTGGATTAAGAAACCCAATTTATCTGATTGTCTACTGTAAAATCATCCCACTAGTTTTAATGTAAATATATAATTTTTGACCGAAGACAAATTCTTGATATCAAATCTTTAAGGTAAGGACAGAAAATAGTATTTTATTAGTCTTAATCCTTTGTCCTAAAAAAGATAGAAGTATAAATATGTTGCATGTTTACAGAAATCTCCTATTATATGTAGATATGTTTTAATTGTTTGAATCATTAAAACATCTAATTTTTGCTGAATATGCAAATATGTCACTAAATCTGTTTTTTAAAATTTTTCCAGTTTAATGTCTGAATCCAAATTCATAAAGAGTTGGAAAAATGAGATGTCTGAGCTATAGGATTCACAGGGATTTCATATGAAGCCTATTTAATCAGGATAACACTGTTATTAATATTCATAATGTCAGCTGGAACACAAATGACAGACTATGAGGCCTAAAAATTTTACTTGGTGAATTTATTAAAAGTAGCTTAAAAAATTAATGGAATTTAAGTAAAGTTGGTGAGTATGAAAATCTTGTGTTAGCAGAAAAAAAAATCTCTATTAGAACTTTCCTTTAAGACCATTTTGCATTGATGTCTTTTGACAGATTTCATTGGTACTTAAAGAAGAAAGATGCATGAATGGTCATTTAAGAGGATTTAAACACATTGGCACATTAATTTTTACATGAATAATAAGTACTTTCCAAAAGCAATTAACTTACAGTGTACAAGATATGAATTGAAAAATAAGACTCTGACATCAAGGGCAAAGCAAATGTGCTGTACATTTTAAACTTAGTGACAGGACTTTTTAATATTTTGATTTTTTTATTTTTATAGTTTGTGCTGGTTATGACTTAGAATGTGGTTATTTTAATGCACTTAAAAGCAAATTTAAAGGACATTAATTTATTGGTCTCTCTGTCTGCAAAAATATTGGTGTAGTGTTAAGCATTATCTTCTGCCAAGGACCATTTGTATTTTTTGAAAAAGTAAATATTTATTGTGTTAATTGCAATATTTTGTCAGAGAACATGTGCAAATTACAGAAAGGCAATGGGATGATACTGTTTGGGTTTAAGGCTACAATACATATTTTTAACACAGGCTTATTGGTTATAACATAACTTAAGAGTATAATAAATAAGCTTAGTCTGAAAAGTTATGGACCACTTGAGTAGTTAGTATGTAAATACATTTGTCCTGAATTTTAGCCTAAGAAGGTAAAATATTGGGGATGACCTAAAATAGAATGCGTTTTTGTGTAGTACTTGGTACTCTTTACATTTTGAAATATGCCTATAATGAGAGTTATAAGAGTACTCAGGTTTTTGTTTTGATTATTGAAGTTTATTAAAAAATTAGTTTTAGATCATTATGTAAAGTCACAACAGTATTGAATATTTTGTTTTACATTTTCCATACATGTTTTACTACATATAAAAGCATAGTTTAGTTATTATCCATAACAGTCAAGTTACACTTTGCCATTGAGAGAACAGAGGTTTTGACTGGCAGTCTCGTTGGGTACTAGAAGTTTCACTTGCAGTCTGTCATAAGCATTATTTGATTTCATTAAAAGTGTAGAAATTGCCTATATAAAATAGATGTAGTTTGGGACTCAGAGCTTTATTGGACGAGTCATCAATTATCTCAGTGTCCATAAATTATCATAATATAGGTATTAATTTAGATTTTTGTTATAAGTCATGGAATCAAATTGATATATTGGTTATTTTGTCTAGAGGCTTTCTAAAAGTTGGGTTTTGTGGAATTTTTTTGTTTGACTCTGAGTTATTCCTTTAAATGCCCAGGAGAGGGCAGCATTTTACTACATCAGGCTTATAAAAGAATTTGCCCTGCTTAGACTGTCAATGTTTCTTGTAATTACTCCCAGTATATTTGTTGCTTGCTTATGAATTAACTTGCATTTATGGAACTAAATCATTCCAATCATTTAATTACACCTGAGGAGCTGAACTATAATTGCTTGCTTCCAACTAGGATCTGATATGGCTTGAGCAGTATTAATTTGGTGTTTACTTTTCTGAGTGCTAAAAGCATTAAAATGATTGTGCAATGGGATTACATTTTACTAATTGCTGGCATTCATTAGCTGGGTAAATGATGAGGAAGAGTGACTGTATATTGCAGAGGGATAAAATTATGGTTTTAAATAGTATATTACTAAGCACATTAAGGCCTGTAAGACGTGTTTTAAAATACTCCAGAGGTTATTAAAGACTGTATTTTCTACATGTCTTGGTATATGAATCTCTTATTAAAATACTGCAATTATTATTAACCTTTTTGGGCAATATGTAGGGAAATGGCTTCATTGACTGGAACATATTTCTTTGATATTAATAACTTCCTATATTTTCAGCTAATCCAAAAGTAAATGAGAAACTTAGAAAAAGATTGCCAACTCCAAATCAACATATTTAGAGAAAATTGGAAAAGGAGAAGCTTACTACAGCTTTATTTGAGGACTTTTTAAAGAACGCAGGGTTCTATCTGTGAGGTAAATCTAATTTTATTCTCCTTAAAAGCATAAAAAAAAAACCACTCGCATAGTGTTTTATCATGTTTACTACGAAAACAAATAAGAGAGAGGAGTATCGGTAATTCCACAAGTTAGTGATGGTCTTTATGTTTTTTAAAATTAGAGTAGTATTCTTAAATTTCTTTTATAAGTAAAATTTATAAAAGTAATCTATATGAATATATACACAGTAAATTGAAATCAGTAAATTTGAAATGTTTGGTATAAAATTTATGGCAAATAAAGTAAAAATGTATTTTTCTTAAATGCTTAAAATTATAGTTGGAGAATATTTCAGTTAAATAAATTAAATGGTTCTCTACCCAAATCAGCATGAATGTCTAAAAAGCTTAACCTGAACTGTATATACTAAAATATATGTGTGAAGAAAAGAACCTTTTTCTGAGAAAAAGATTTAATTTCGCCTGTTGAAATTCTCAGTTAATTGTCCCATTATAAATGTTTTAGAAAACCATTTATCCTGTAAATTCTCTGTTAAACAAAGGTAAGGTTTAGGTGTGTTCTGATATATTGTTTTCAGTTTATTTATCTAGAGTTGACTTTATTTTAGCTGCAAATCTTGGAGCAAAAACCAGAGACATTGCCAGAGCAAACAAGAATAGAAATACAAATGGAGAACTGGTCAAAAGGTAAGGACTTTTAAGGTATTAATACCAAGCCCCAGGTGTTATGCTAGTTCAAGGCACTGAGTGAAGTGTGTTTGTTCTAACCAATATATTAGACAGAGGTAGACAAGCGCGCACACACACACACACACACAGACACACAACATGCACACAGAGACCCAGGGATTATGAAAGAGATAGAAAGAAAGACACACAGAGAAAAGAGACATACACACAGAGAGAAAGGGACACACACATGCACACAGAGAAGGAGACACAGAAAAGACATTGAGAGAGGGAGAAAAAAAAAGACACACCGGGAAAGAGAAACACGCCTACATACAAAGAGGCAGAGGAGACTGAATGACTGTGACAGAGATGGACGGAGCCACATTCAGAGAAAGAAACACATAGAGAAGGAGATCCTCAGAGAAAGAGACACAGGAAGGAAGATACTTGAAGAGGGAAACACATAGAGGCACAGACACACACCTGGAGGTGCACAGAAAGGGAAGCATACACAGAGACTCAGAGAAAGAGAAATACCACAGTAAGAGAGACTTGGTGGGAAAGAGACAGATGTATAGTGAGGGAGAGAGAAAAAAAAGAGATACACTGAGAGTGATAGAGACACAGGCATGAGGAAGGATACAGAGAAAGAGACGTACATACAGACAAGGGACATATATAGTGAAAGAGACAAGATATGTCTCTTTCAGACATATAGTGAAAAAGACAAGATACATATATACATCTTCTCACAAAGAGAGAGAGAAATGCCAGAATGAAAAAGAAAAACCTACCGGAGAAAGAGACACACGTAAAGTAAGGAGAGAGACTAGAGAGAATGAGGGACAGACATGTATATATGCAGACAGAGAAAGACATAGATCAGAAGACACATACACTGAAAAATAGACTAAGACACATATATGAGACAGAGAAGAAGATACTCACAGTGGAGGAACACAGCCTGAGAGGCAGAGAACAGTCAGAGACAGATACAATTTGAAAGACAGTCTGAAGACAGAGACAGACTGAGAGATGGCCTGAAAAACAAATGGAAGGAAGGAAGGAAGGATGGATGGATGGATGGATGGATGGATGGATGGATGGATGGATAGGTGGATGGGTAGATAGATGGATGGACAGACAGACAGATAAGAGCAGCACACATAAAGGAAGGGGCGAGAGATATTTAAGATCTATTACGGTAAAATGTTGAAAATTTGGAATCCTTGGGAAATGATTCCTTCTGAATGTGATATTACATATATTTGAAAACTTAAACCTTTATGTACATCTTTTAAAATTTCCTCTTATATTATAATTTTAAAAATAGGATTCTTATTAAAACACTGTATGCATCTCTTCCTTTTTTGGTTCCCCTTCCCCCAACAGGGCTTCTGTTCAGCATAGTCCAGCCACATTTTTATCCTTTTTTGAAGGTTAAAGTCCATTTTTGAGGACCATTCTATAATCATTGTACTGAATAAGTTAGCAATTATATATTCTTTTGAGGGATAGAAAGATCTGAGTGCCTTTTTCTGATTTCTGCATTTTCTTTTTGATATTTATACTGTTACAAATTTTCCTGCTGTTTGTACCCACCATTAGTAATTTCCCTTTTTATTTGTCACACTAGGCTGCTTATTATGAGTTTAGAATCCAGACAGCTGATTTAATTCTATGTAAAACAATAATATATAATATCTGGGTAAGATAGTTAAAGGTTTTTTGTGCAAAGTTAATAGTGCATGTACTATGTGACACTTAATTTTGGTGTGCTCTCTATATTCAAATTGTGGATAAGAATGTATTGGTATGAAGTTAGGAGCTAATTTGTTATAGCTATGTTTATTCATTTATTTGGGTAACTAAGTAGATACTCTTAACAGCTCAAAAGCATTTTACTCAATTTATGTAAAAAGAAAAAAGAAGCAAATAATGATGCATTTGTTGTGTTTCTTATTCACACATAGTATTGCTGTAAGAGTCATGTTCAAATTAGAGACCAAACAATCTTTAAGGAGTGAAAGGAGTTATTTTTAATATATCTAAAGAGAGAGAGACTGTAGAGGGAGTACTGCTGATAAATGTCCAATAATCAGGAAGGATGTCAAGGAAGGAGCTGATGAAGCTCTGGGATACTTACGAAAAGGAAAGTTTTATGGTTGAAGATACAGATGCATAGACAGTTTACAGTAGGCACAGACTACAGCAGACATGACTGATACAGCACTAAGAAAATCTACATTTTTACAGGCATCTTTTTGACATTGGAAAGAGGAATAAGACATTCCCATTTATAAGGATCTGTTACTAAACATTATTAGGAAAAAGGTCAGATGCGGTGGCTTATGCCTGTATTCCCAGCACTTTGGGAGGCCAAGGCAGGTGGGTCACTTGAAATCAGGAGTTCGAGACCAGCCTGATCAATATGGCGAAATCCTGTCTCTACTAAAAATACAAAATTTAGCTGGGTGTGGTGGCGCGCACCTGTAATCCCAGCTACTCGGGAGTCTGAGGCAGGAGAATCACTTGAACTCCAGTGGCAGAGGTTGAAGTCAGCAGAGATCATGCCATCACACTCCAGCCTGGGCAACAGAGGGAGACTCTGTCTCAATAAATAAATAAATAATATTAGGAAATAAAATTAAACATAAATATTTTAACTTTTGAGTCTTGTGATAACAGATGTTTAAACAGTAAAATCTCACATCGTCATCTCCCTGATGGCAGGGTTCATGGGATTTATCTTAAATCACAGATTGCTTCAAAGCTCTATCTTATATAAATGTTCCTAGTCAGTTCCTTTGAATAGTTATTTTATTTAGCATAATTTTACTAATTAAAAAAAATTGAGTTAATTAAAACTTGTATTACACAGATATGGCTTTATTTCATCTTACAAATTTCATTATAAAGAGTGCTGAAGTGGCCATTCTTTTCCTAGCTTTACTGTAGAAACACTTCTGAAATATTTTAAGTCAAAGAGCTGATAAGATTGATAATGTAACATATATAACCGTTTATGTTTTTCTTTGTTTTTGTCATTGTAGACATTTTGGAAAATGGAAAGCTGAGGTTGGTAGGTGGGCTGGGTGATGATATCTACAAAATAAACCCAAGTTCTTCTTTTTTTTTTTTTTTTTTTTAAAAAAAAACAGTCTCACTCTGTCGTCCTTGCTGGAATGCAGTGGTATGATCATGGCCCACTGTAACCTTGAATTCCTGGGCTCAAGCAGTCCTCCTTCCTCAGCCTTCTGAGTAGCTTGGACTACAGGCATGAGTCACTGCACCTGGCTAATTTTTTTTTTAAATGGTTTGTAGAGGTAGGGAGTCTCACTATGTTGTCCAGGCTGGTCCCAAACTCCTAGCCTCGAGCAATTCTCCTGCCTCAGACTCCCAGAGCACTGGGATGACAGGCAAAAACAACTGTATCTAGCCCCTACGTTTCTTTTAAGTAGTTGAAAAAACAGTCCTGAATGAATGTAGTTTGTAAGTTGACAAAAACAATGTGTGTGTGAATAAACATATATTCCCAGCAAAAAATGTGTTACCATCTTCAGGCCTTTTAAGGGGTAAGTGATGTTTTGCCTTTTTGTGAAAACTTCTATTTAAGGGTTCTCTTTTGAAGAAAAAAAAAGAAAAAAATGAAATGTCATAATCAAAGGAGTTTATACCCTCTGAAATAATGAGTTGTTGTTATATTATTGGTTGTTTAGCCCTGTTTTGTATTTACTTATATACATAACTGTAAGAAAAAAGACATAGGGATTATGAATCTCATATGAATAATTATTTGGAATACTGTTATAAATTCCTGATCATTTCTTAAATGAATGTTGGGGTTTTTATTAGCAGATACATGGTCTAGTTATTTTATAGCATACAGCAATTCTTTGCAAACAGTTTACATATTATTTACAGGTAAATATGTCTGCCCTAAGTATACACACTTGCAATTATGTAGGTAAAAATGAGGTCTGGATACCAGTTAAATTTAGAAAATTGTGAAACTCATTTAAATTTAGAACCTTTAGGGGTCAGTGTTCCCTAAGAAAGGTTACAAAAGGTTACTGTGCCTACCAGAATTAAATATTAAATCTGCTATATTTTAAATATATATATGTATATTTTACCAATTTAAGGTAAGAAATGATGAGAATTATACCTTGAAAAAGCTTTTGACCAAAACCTTTCAATTTAATGGCTTTGTTCAATATTGTTTTTAGGATTATTATTTGTGGGGATCATCATATGTAATATATGTTTTACACACAAAGTAGTTATTTTTACTTATGTATTATCTAAATTTAGATCTAGATTACATATTTTAATTAATCTTTAAGCTTAAAAAATGATCATGATTCTAAGTCAGGAATCATTGTGCTTATTTGAAATAAGGTGAAAAACACTTCTAGAACTGCTGTGTAAATAGAATTCTTACATTTTTAAGTTTATTGGATGCTAATAAATATTTAAAAATTTTTTATCTTACTGAATTTAAGTTAAAAAAGTTGTCATCTTTATTTTAGAATTGAACTAGTAAGTATCATTTGTATCCATGATTCTTACAGTTTTTCTATAAAGCACAGTAACACAAATATTTTTTTAAATAAATGAAACTTAACGAAAGGTAACTTGCAAGTGGTTAGTTTCTTGTTTAGTCAGAATAATGTTTATTTGTCCTTGGCGTTTTGAACATGTGTGCCATCATCAACCTCTTGTATTATTGATTCATTTATCTTTCTGTCTGTTCACAAAGTACATGTTCTTTTTTACCTTTTATCCATCTGCAATTCTGTAATTGAATTATAACTAAAACTATTGCATGATTTGCAAACAAATTGTAAGTGTAGACACTGAAGAACCACTGTAGGAAAACATCATTGATGCTTTTAAATGTTGTTGATCATTATGACTAAAATATGATTGTAGAATCTCATATCACTTTCATAAACTATTTTATGTTTAAGGCAGAGAAGAAGGAAATGACAAATTGCTTAAACTGGACATTCATTGCTACCAGCAAGATAAGCTGGTAAAAAAAAAAGCTATTTCCTAGACATTGTGATTATATACTCCTTGAAATTAAAGGTTTTGAAAATGTCTAGATCACTAATCATTCTGTATTCAAGTACAGGAATTAAATTTTATTAATAATTGGCTTTCTAGTAAGTAATGGTATATTTTTCATGAAGAAGACATGTAATTAGTGGTTTTAGCTTATTGCCTATATTTTAAAGCAGAAAGAAGATTGTGTTGGAAAACCAATACATTTAATAATGTCAGTAAAATGTTATGGTGGAAAGAACACAGATTTGGAGCTAAACATAAGTTTCAATTTTTACATCTTTCACTTAACTACCTACTTGGATTTGGGTATAAGTTTCATAAATCTTTGTAAGCTTGAGTTTTCTTTTATACGAAATAGAGAGATAATCTATTTAGGACCATTGCGAAGATTAGGAATGTTACTTGTAAAGTCCCTACTACAATGCCTGAAGCAGGAAATGAATTTATTTAATCTGTATTTCACTTACCAGAGCAATTATTTCCACCAATGTGATGGTGGTAGGTTACAGATGGTAAATAAAAATAAAAATAAAAGGTGGTTGACAAATTTAGAGGACTTTTAAGTAAAATGTGGTGATTGTCTTCCTTATTCCTTCTAGCTATGGAAGGTACATTCTACTGAGTTTCGAGAGTATTAAGAATCCTTAATAACAGTATTTGAAATGATTGTTATAGTATTATAAAGAATCTGTTTTCTTCTAATACAATGTTCAGAATATCACTGGAACTTTAATTTTTCAAAATGGTATGCTTATAGTTAGTATATTTGATATACTATAATATATAATTAATAATATTCATTTAGAATAAAATCTATTTTTGTCTGTATTGAAATTCCAGTTGCAATAAAAATCTCCAGATTAGTGGCATCACAGTATTTTCATGTGCCTTTTCCTTTTGGCAAGTGTGGATTTAAGGTTGCATTTTAAAAATTTTCCATGTGCCATTGGGGGTTAAAAGAAGAACATGTCTGAGGTCTGATTAAATTTACTACTTATCTCCATAGGACCTAGCTTAATAGAGTGCTAGTAGCTTCTCACACATGACCATCTAGAATATTTGAGAGAGTGGTTTTAGGAATACTGGCAGCTGGCCAGGAAGGATTGATTCATTTCCTGAGGAGATGCTGAGGCTACTCTTAGAAGAATTATTGAAGTTATAGTCTTTTATTTTAAAAAATTTCCTTTAATATAAATAAATTTATTAAATACAATTCTGGAATTTTTAATTTTTTAAGCTTGATATGAATGATTCTGTTAATACTCTTGGACTGAGTAGAAAAATGGAATGAAAAAACAAAAAATGTTTACAAGGGCAACTTAGTTTTCTAACCGGCTATGACATTTGTTGTGAACCCTTTTAAGATTCATAATTTCTAATATGAATACTTCATGTTGGCGAGTTTATGCCACAAATTATTTTTTAAATTATATTTTGGCAGTTTAAAAAATAGACTTTATCTTTCAGAATAGTTTTAGATTTACAGTAAAATTGAGTTGAAAGTACAGGGTGTTCCCATACATCCCCTACCCCCACAAACATCCAACCTCCCTCTCTGCGAATTCTCTACCACAGTTGTACATTTGTTACAACCAGTGAGCTAATCAATAAATTCTTAATAGGGGAAAAGTTTGTGAGCTAAAAGGATTTCTTCTTTCTCTTTCTTTATTTCTTTCTTTTTCTTTCTGTTTTTACTAAATTTATAGTGTTTTAAATCAGTTCACACTGTACTCTTCATGCGCAATTCTTACATCTTTGGTTCCTCCATTTTATAGAAATGATCGTTTCTAGGAAGAATGAGCATGAAAAGTGGCAAATTTCCCTTTTAGTAGGACCTTTTCTCCCACGTTTCTATTCTGTTGGTGTGATCCTCTTTGTAGAACTTGTGACTCTATTTCTTTGGGTTAAGGAAATACAAACTCTACTTTTAATATGCAGATTCTTTTACATTTATTTGTGGTCATGAAAACAACATTTTTTTTTCTTTGAAATAGAAAACAATGACTTGATTTTGTCAAAAGATTTTTGCTTTGTTTTAAATTCTCCATCCTTAAGATTCTGAACAAATCTTTGCTAAAAATCCTAATTTATTTCTGGTTATGGCCTTTCATGCCAGAACACCTCTTATAACACATATTTACAGCATGCACCTTAATATAATGTTCCTGAATCTTTAATTTTCTACACATGAGAATTTCAGCTTGTCATATTTCAGATGACTGTGTGGCCTCTGTAGTACGATTAATATAAAGATCTGAGTGTTCATTGGCATTTTGTTGATTTAGGAGAACTGGATCAATATACATTGGTATGTAGACTGAATTGAAGGCCCTTTAGAGGGTTGTTCCAGGTTGGCTGTAGGGTAGGACTGATGTGACTTCCTGGACTTAAAGGTATTTTAAATACATTTTAAAAAAGTTTCTTAAGTGATAAAATTATATATTTTAATGTACATTTACTTACTACTCTTTGGTTGTAAATACATTTGTAGTAGTAGAATAAAAATCTTTTGGAGGAGTTCACCAAATACTCCAACTTTTAGTGTGTTGGTTTTATTCGAATCAAAACAACCTGTCATGTAGGACGCTATTATCTTTTTGGGAGAATTTCAGATACAGTTTTTCTTTGTGTTCTGCTTATTTCAGGGAATATGAAAAAGCAAACTTAGAGCAAGTCAGGCTTCAAAATTTTGAAATTAAGTAGATTATAGTGTAAATGATTGAATTAAAAATATTCTTATCTGTAGCTTTTGGATGAAATAGATAATACTTTGCCATATGGTAAAACTGTTTTTGAAAAGATGCAAACTAAAAAGTAATTATGTAAAAAAATTGTGTTTGAACTTCTGTGTTTATTTTTTGACAGATTCTAGTTTTTACATACAACCATTTAGTAGTATAATATTAGGATGCTGATGTGTGAACAGTACAAACTGATGGATTTGTATTGATAAAATTATACTCGTGTAGAAACAATGTTTTTGCTACTCAGTATTTTTAAAATTAACAATTAAATGCTCCTTTTTAAATACAGTTTTGCTGTCTGTACCAAGATAATTTGATACACTAAAATTAATACAGTTAACAAACACTGTTCATTGATTTGAACAGTTTTAATATAGAAATATAATCACATTCAAGCACAAGATACCGTTATTTCTTTCTTTATTTAATGTTCTCTCCACTCCAGAAAATTCCAGATTTTCAGGTTAGTATTAATCCCTAGCAGATTAGGGTAGGTATGGTTCATTTAGCATTAGTTTCCTTGAACCAACAACAAGTTTTGGAAGAAAGAAATATGATAAGGGAAGACAGAACAAATATGTAGTCCTTAAGGTTTCAGGCCTGTGTCCAAACGCTAGGATTGGGAATATGGAGTATGGATATTCTGTGTCCTTTCCATTAATTATTATAAAAGTGGAAAGAAGTTATAATTTGAAAGAATTTCTATTGTAAGTAATCAGATTATTTTAAAATGTTTATCAAAAAACCAAATGTTACAAAATTTGGAGTCACTGAAGCTGTTTTACTCAATTGTTTTTAAGAGTTTAAAGTTAAAAAAAAGTAATGATTACAGTCCAGCAAACCTGTTTCCTTTTGGAAAACTTCATTCTTATATTTTATAATCAACCAGTATAGAGTTAAAGATTAGGACAAGGCTGCACTAGTCCAGGTAAGAAGAAGAATGACAGAAAATTTTTTTCATTAAAAAAGCTGTCTTTGATCTCTTGAGAATGCAGTAGAAACTAGCATCAGAGACTTCCTCTGCATTTTTAATAGGACTTTTGCTTTCCATGATGTTCTCTATTGGCCCTTTATTATCTTTTTAAAAAAAGTCTCTGCCCTTCCCCCAAGTCATTTGAAACGAACACATTACCAAAAAACAAATTTACTTTTCTGAGGCTTAATTTTTTTGTTTCAAGTACTTAATGCTTTTTTGAAAAGTTTAAAATGCTAACTCTAACAAGGGGCTGATTATGCTGTAGTGTAACTAACAAGGCACTAGTTTAGCAGTTACAGCTGATTAATGAAATAGCAGTCTTACCTTTTCCTTTTATGTTTTTCTTTTTGTTTTTTGGGTTTTTTGGTTTTGTTTTGTGTGTGTGTGTGTGTGTGTGTGTGTGTGTGTTTGAGAAACAAGTGGGGAATTTGAATAAAATATATAATTTGCATAGAAAGTTATGTAATGATGCCATATAGAGTATAATGATTTCCTAAAACCTTGTATTTAAAGTAACCTGAATTACAATGAGAGATAAACAGAATATTTACCCATCCCTTATGAGCTGCTGCTGATATGTAAATTTATTCTTCTACTTTGCACAAATATACTTTTGAGCTACTGCTTAAACACTTTGAGGTCCTTAGTCAAACAGTTTTAATGATGCCTCCAATATTATGAAAGTGTGACATTTGATGAATGTCTCATATAGTTTTGATATCTGGGCACATGTCAACAAAAAAAAATTGAGCATTGGTTTGTCATGCAACACCTAGATAATTTATAATTTTACTGTTTATATCCATCTTGACATTTTTTATCTGCCAAAGGCAGGTTTCATTTGGAATCTTAATCTGAGATTTATTTGGTGGATCTGGAAATCATAGCTAGGGTTCCCACAGGAAATGGTCCATCTACCAACAGATTAAATGGCAGTCCTGCAGTTGTTAGGGGAGCTCTGCATTTAACACACATGCATACTCATTCAGTCAGCGCTGTGGAGAAAAATTAAAGTAGTAACCCAGGTTTAGGAACAATGTAGCTAAAAAGTCCCATATTTGCTGAATGACAAAGGGTTATATAGCAGCATTTCATTTTATTATTCGTGCTTGAATTTCTTGTTTGCTTTGTTGAGTCTGCTGACGAATACTAATAAATGCCTGCAACAATCCAGACGAGAGATGCCTGGCAACAAAGCTATGCGGTGGACCTCCCTGATCTTCTCCAGTTCACAACCTGACCTTTTGAAAAATTGGCTGGGCTAAGCTGCAGAATTTGGGTGTAATGGTTATTGTTAACTCCAGCTTTAGGATTTATTAATTTGTGTGATCAAGACTTACCTATACTTCAAAGTTTCAAAAGACCAAACACAATCATCCATCCATTAGAACTAACACTGTGTTTCACTGATTCCCGCTTAGTATCTGACTGGTGATTCTTCTATTTTGTTTTCCAAATCTAAATATATTCTTAAACAAAATGAGTGGCACATATAAAGAAAGTTTGTTTTTTCCTCTTTATGTTTATTATTGGAAAATTTATCTTTTATAAATTATTTATGAGATTGTGGAATTCACAATTGGTATATCTTCATTCTTAACAAACAAAAAATACATAATTATTAAACCTATTTTATTGCAGTTGTAGAAATTTAAGACTTTCCCAGTTCACTCATATTTTTAATTAACTTATACACATTATTCTAATAATAAGAAAATTTGAGAAAGGCTGAAAAGGTTACACATATATTACAAATAGCCAAATAGCTCATATCACTGGGGAAAAACAACAACAAAAAGACTTATGTTAGTTAATCGAATTTTAGGATAGTTTTCACAATCATTTCAGCCTAAATAATATTTGCAGTGTTTTTAATATTTGTAATAGAAGTTGTACAAACCCTTAATTTATGTGATTTATAAGTTATATAGCCTAAGCTGTAGGATATTACACTATTATATTGTCCTCATTGCCTTCATATGGTGAAGGATGTTGAAATTTAAAAGCTTAAACATATGATAGAATTTCACAAAATATTTATGTGCTTTAAAGAGTTCATACATAGAAATTGGAACTTTTCCTCGATAGAATGAATATTGATTCATTCATGACCATTTCAGACTTGGTGAAACAAACAAAAACTTAAAAAAATTGATGTAGTATCACAGCTTTAAATAGCTGTTTTATCTGAAAAAAAAAAAAAAGAATAAAATTGTAGTAAAAGAATTTTCATGAATAGCCAATAGATAGTTTGAAACATGGTACGTCAAGTCATTGAATTGTTGTATCTAAGGTAAAATAATCTCACCACTTCTTTTTGGCATGTGTGTTTATCTAAATATAACCATGTGTAGTAGTATAAAGAATACAGTTTATTTTGTTTGTCCAACTCTAATGTCCAAATGAATGAGTTATGTGATATTGACAGATTTAGTGATTTTCTGGTTTTTCAACCTTAGTAAAAGCTTATTTCAGTATCTTATAGCTACACGTAGCCTTCACCATTCAATATGTTTTTGACTTCTCCTCAGTATGTATACAGTATACCTTATTAAGAATTACATATGCACTGAGGACAGTGGCTCACACCTATAATCCCAGCACTTTGGGAGGCTGGGATCACTTGAGCCCAGGAGTTCGAGACCAGCCTGGGCAGCATAGGGAGACCTTGTCTCTACAAATAATAAAAACAAATTAGCCAGGTGTGGTGGCACATGCCTGTGATCTTAGCTACTCTGGAGGCTGAGGCTAGAGGATCGCTGGAGCCTGGGAGGTTGAGGCTGTAGTGAGCCATGATGGTGCCACCTCACTCTAGTCTGGGTGACAGAGTGAGACCTTGTCTTGAAAAAAGTAAAATAAAAAATTACTGTCTGTGCTTTCCAATATGGTAGCTATGGGCACCATGTGGCTATTGAGCACTTAAAATCTGGCTAGTCCAAACTGAGATTTGATGTGATTATAGTACAAAAAAGAATGTAAAATTTCTCAAAGCAATTTTTAAATATTACATGTTGAAATGGTCATATTTGAGAAATATAATATTACTTGTTATTGTCTGATACACTTATTAGAAAATTAAAAATTGTATAAGCAATTTGAACAATATATCTTTTGGATAGTGCTGATCTATATGACTGAACATATCACTGGGATTACCCACATTCTGCCACCAACCTTTTCTTTACTTTTGCAAGAGTTATTCATATCATCTGCCTCCCTCGTTCGTTGTCATTTCCCCTGAGAGCAGATAGAGTTTTTAATTTACCTTTACATCCTACATAGCACCTGGCACTGTTTCTTAATAAGTGTTGAATAAAGTACTCATTTTCAATGCTTATTTGCTCTCCATATATTCTTTAGCTGATTTTCTAATTCAGTATTTCTGGCCAGATGCATTAGCTCACACCTGTAACCCCAGCACTTTGGGAGGCTGAGGTGGGAGGATTGCTTGAGCTCAGGAGTTGGAGACCAGTCTGGGCAACATAGTGAGATCTCATCTCAAAAAAAAAAACAAAAAAAAAAACCTAATTTAGTATCTCCTTTCATTGATTCATTTCATTTCATCGAATGAAAGCCCTAATATATTCACTGTTCTGTTCCAGTATGTTTTAGGAAGATGAGTATATTAGGGAGCTTACAGTCTAGAAAGGGAGACACACATAGATGAGAAGGCCGTGAACTGTAGAAACTACATCTGTGTAACTATTCTTCTATAATGTGGTTGGACATAGTTGCTAATGTAGTGTGGTTGAACACATTATAGAAGAATAATTACATAGTTGTGGTTGGTAATTAACTTGGTGATGATACTGAAAAACAGATGAAAGAAAGATTCTCTTATAATTTCATTTATGCTGTGTGTAGAAACAATCTAAAAGTATGTTGGCAAGTTTGTTTAAAGCACAGAGGGTATTAATTATGTAGACCAATGAAAGTAAAATTATGGCTTTATTTTATGACTGTTGAAGCCAAAATACAAATTTAAAGAGCCCTGAGAGAGCTGGTATACGGTATTCATGTAAAAAGTTTCCATTTTTTAAGCTAAGTTACCTAGTTTCCTGTGACTCCAAAATTAGATTCTCAGGAAGATAGGAGCCTGTGATCTACCAGCTGTGATCCTGATTGTAATTAATATCACATGCCAATATAATGAATGATCAAATTATGTTATAGAAGTATGTCATTTAAATTTCTTGTTTTCCTGCCATGGGGTTGAATTTGCTGTTAATTTTCTTTGACAGTGAATTTTCTCTGTCATTCACAGAGAATCTTTCCTGAATGTCAAGATTTCTAAATTTCAAAGTTGTTATTACTTCTGTAATGTATTAGTTTTATAATCTGATACAAACTTCATTAAACCATTATGTATTAATCACAAGTTTTAACCATCTTAAGTATTTTCTCTTTGTGTTTATGTTTGTCATTGAATTAGGTGGCGTTCTATTTATTTTTCATTCCATGTCTTCTGATATTTTTTTTTTTTTTTTTATTTATTTTTTCATTCCATGTCTTCTGATATTTTAAAAGAATTATATACAGTTGTTTACAGGATAACATTATTTGGGCCCAAAGAAAAGAGAAAAAGTAAAAAAGAGAAAGTATTAGATACATTAGTATTTCTGAGAGATTTTTTCCCCATAGTTGCTAACATTTCCTGAAAGAAAAAGTAAATGTTTAGATAACAACTTGGTTGATTAGGTCAGCTGTACTGATTTTAGCTGTGCAACTATATGCTGACTATTGATCAGCAAATAAATTTGTTCAGGAAATTGAGAAAATTTAAAATGTGAAAACTAGAATAATAACTAGGAAAATAGATACTTTTCTTGCTTTTCTTAATATTTGAGAGAAATTAAAGACATAAATTTGAATTGTAAGTTTGAATATTGTCCCAAGATGCTGATGTTATCTCACGGAAAGGTAGGAGAAATCAAAATAGAGAAAGTAGCTTTTAGCAAAGCAGATTCTAAAGATAATAGTCACTAATATTTATTGTATATTTTATGCCAACACTTTTCTAAAAGATTTATGTAACTTAGTTTAATTCTCTTAACATTTTTTTCAGGTAGATGCTATCATTTGTACTCTTTACTGCTAGGGAAATTGATGAAAGGTTAAATATTTTGCTAAAGGCTATACAGCTATATTATGGAGCAAGAATTCAAACCTTTTAGTCGTCTTCAGAATCCTGTGGTTCTGCTTGGAAGGTCTAAGTGTATCAGTGGTGTAGTGATTAGACCAGTTGGATGGTCTAAACTTTTATCTTGTACACACATATTAGGCAAATCTACTGTAATGTGACAGAGGTTTCTGATAATGTTATATATGGGGAAAAACACATATAATATGCATCTGTGTTGCCTAGATGTTGTGGGGGAGCACATATAATATGCATCTGTGTGGAAAGCTAACGCTCTATTCCACAGAAAAGGGAAACATAGTTGGAAATATTTAGTAATGGAAATAAATATTATTTGTACACACTGAGAGAAAGAGAGTATATACTATGTTTAAATTACTTAAGGAATTGGTAGAAGTCATTGGGAGCAATCCCTAGTCGACATTGTTCTGATTATTTCAAAACTAATGTTCATTAAAAAAAAAGTTTTTACTCATTGTAAAAAGACATCTTTTTTTTTTGTTATTGTTTGTTTGTTTGTTTTTGTTTTTGTTTTACTTTGTTTTGAGGTGGAGTCTCGCTCTGTTGCCCAGGCTGGAGTCTAGTGACGTGATCTCCCCTCACTGCAAGCTCCGCCCCCCGGGTTCATGCCATTCTCCTGCCTCATGTAGAACTACTATAGAAATTCCATCATCACATCAAATTTGCAGTCTAATAGCAAAAGAAAGTCTTGATATTTTGATGTTTTTATATAATATGGCGATGGACCATATAGGAAGGAAAGAAGCGTTAAGCATGAGATTTGGTTCCTTTTATATTTATAAAATCAGATGCTAAGGTATAACCTTCTTTTCTCAGCCCCCAAAAGACAGAATTTACAGAAGTGGTGAAGTTGTGTTATCAAGTATCAGAGAACACATTAACAAATTGCCTTTACTATGTTCATTTTAGATATAAATGCACTAAGTAGCATCTTCATCTTAAGAGGCAGGCGATCCATTTATTTGAATGTATTTGCCCCTAATACTTCTATCCCCTCTTCCTCTTTCCTGTCCCTGAGCTCTCAGGTAGCTGGGATGTTGCTATTCTGAGTAACCCCAGTAGGAACCCTAGAGACAATTCTAGCTCAACCACTCTGAAGAAACAGCTCTGTAAACAGTATTGACCCCCCAGGGGACCATCAAATCCGTTTACACAGATACCAGTTGTCACAAACTATTTACAAAGCCAGGCAGAACAGAATTTCCCAGCCTCTAAGAATCCCTATTTGATTCTAGCTACTGCCTTACTTCTGTATGGTGGTCATTAAATAATAGTTATTTTTGGCAATGAGTCATGATTTATTGGGTAGCATCAATCTAACTGAGTATAGTGTATGTTAAAAAATGTATAATTGTCTGAAGAATTGAACTCAAAGGGAATCTTAAAGCTTTCCTTCCTAGAATAGGCAATGGTGTTGTAATACTGTTAATTTTCCAGACTAAGGAATTGAGGGTTTAACAACAGCATTAGCATTGTGACAGTTAACAACACTGACACCTCCAGGAGCAAGCAATAATTCATTAGATCATGAAAATGGTTCATTGGAAACAGCATGAAAGTCACTAGAGAGATAGACCAGCAGATGTATTAAGTACTAAGATTTTATGCCTAAATGAATAAACTGTCTCTTGCAATAGCAGTAGGTGGCATTTTAGGGTAATACCTAGTAGTAATCCATAATGTCGTTTTCAATTGATAGCAGGATAAGTTTATGTGGTAGTGATAGTATGATACAGTAAATGAAAAAGTTGGGAATTATATTTGGTTTGAAGTGGTCAAATTCTTATGTCTAAATAAAAGAATGTGCCCACAGAAAAGCAAATGAAGAGATTGATAGTAATCACAAATTTTTCCCTGTTAACTCTGAGAAAGTCAGACTTCATAACTTTTGAATAATGAAGAAAAGATTGACAGTTTATTCTTTAAGTCCATATAGATAAATGAAGTTGAATAGTATTAATTCGGTTAGTCATAATGTTAGAACAGTTAACGATGACATTAATTAAACACTAAAGTGGATTACTAAAGAGAGTTTCTGTTTCAAACCACATGAAAGAGATAGAGGAATCAACAGGATGGTTTTAGGTTTAAGTTTTCATCTGCCTAAAGATAAGAGTTTGAATCGAAAGTGAATATCTTTCTGTTTTACATTTATCTTATCTTTTAAATTGACTAATATGCAAAACAGACCAATAGCTTCACTTTATGACATTTTAGTGGCTTGTGTTTATATTTCTGTATGCAGTTCTTTTTCAAGTGATGGGGCAATACAAATAAGCTCAGCTAAAGCTCTTAGTAGCTTCATCTCATTATTGCTTCGTAAAGATCCTTCAGAGATGGAGAGTTTAGGGAAAATAACTGAACTTAGAGTTACTAACTGCTTTCATCTTCTCTTGGTTGGAAAAGGTACTAATTCAGAAATAAATTTGGGCTATGAATAAGGTAAAGAAAATTAGGCAAAATGCAAGATGATAGAGCAGTATCTTAACATTTGTCTTGAAAAGTCAAAGTGCATCATGCCTGTTACTTACTCACTAATGTTTCAGAAAAAAAAAAAAATTGTAAGGTCAGGCATGGGGGCTTATGCCTATAATCCCAATACTTTGGGAGGCAGAGGCAGGAGGATTGCTTGAGCCCAGGAGTTTGAGACCAGCCTGGGCAACATGGCAAGACCCTATCTCTGAAAAAAAAAATTAGTGAGGCATGACAACACAGCACACAGCTGTAGTCTCAACTGTTTGCGGGGCTGAGTTGGGAAAACTGCTTAAGTCCGGGAGGTCAAGGCTGCAGCGAGCCATGATTGTGCTACTGCACTCCAACGTGGGTGACGGAGTGAGACCCTCTCAAAAAAAAATTGTATTTGTGTAGATACATATAGAAAGAATGGTTAATAAAGCAAGCATGATAAAATGTTAATATTTGGGGAGTCTAGGTAAAGGGCATACAGTAATTCTTTGTTTTGCAACTTTTTTATGAGACAAATTATTTCAAAATAAAACAGTAAAAATGAAGGATTATCTAATGTCAGTTTTTGTCAGTTTTCTCATTTAGCTTGCTTCTGTAGTCATTGAAATCTTTGACATTTGGCTCTCATTTCTTCTCTCCATTTTCTGCCATTTTTCTGGATGACTTCAATGCCTTCAAAGGTGGTACTTTCAGCACTCTGACTTCTTGATTTTCTCCACTCCAAGTATGTTCACTTTTAATTTATTTCATCAACTCATTTCCAGATGAGCCATACCCTGGACTTTGTCCTTAATACTGATTTTAGAAATTTTCTTCCTGACTATAACATCTTGTCATTTCAATACAAGAAGTGTCTCTTGGTTTTTCCTAAATTTATTTATTCTCCTCTATATTCCTATTCCTATTCTCTTATTTTTATAGTCTATTAACTTTTTATTTCATCTAACTCTGCCTATTCTTTGGCAGTTTGCTACTTCGCATATCCCTTCTTGACCTTTTTTGGAGCAAATGCCTTTGTGAAGTCTTCCTAGAGTCTTCCAGGTGAGCATTAGTATGTCTAGCATATTGTATGTATTTGGCCTCCATAGCCCAAGCATAATCCTTACTATTCTGTATTCAGATCATTAGATGAGTTTGCTATCCTCATTGTGCTAGAGAGTCTTTGAGTGGAGTGTTTGTTTCCTATTCATCTTTGTTTTCCCAGTACCTACCACAAGGCATATCACGCTGTAAGTTTTAAATGAACGATCAGTAAATTAATGAATAAATAAATTAGAGGAGTCAACCTTTTTATACAAATATTTGAATACTAATATAGTGTAATGCAGGATGACAGACAGGAGAGCATTGAGAGCCTTCAGAGGATTTAACATTGATTTCCTGGAATCATACTTGCCAAAATAGTTGGTCAAAGAAACAAGACAAGCAGGAAAATTTTTATAAATCAGCCATGTATATTCTAAAGTAAAATTAAATTCTCAGATTGGGAATCTGAGGTGGAAGGATTGCTTAAACCCAAGAGTTTGAGGCCAGCCTACACAACATTGCAAGATCCTGACTTAAAAATATTTTTTTGGAATAAATTTTCAGTAGAAGAGTATGGATAGTCTGATTTGCAGAACAGCCTCCAAATTTCTGATGAGCCTTTTGAATTAGAAATCTAAAAGCTTTTACTACTGAACAAAATGAGAAATATCCAGAAATAGAGCCAAGTCACACAGTATGGGTCCTTTAAAAATTTTTAACATTTAAAATTAAATTTTAGAATGATAGTCTAGAGTGTGTCAGAAATCAATGGATTTATTGTAAGAAAACTTCAAGGGGTTATAATTGCTAAGACCCAGGAGGGATCAACAAAGAGCCCTCTTATTGGGAAGCTCTTATTGGGAAGTTTCCACATCTGCTCTAAGTTTGAAGAAGATAATGTGGTCACAAGTTAAATAGTGGTGATTTATCAAGAGTTCAGGGGATCACAAAATTTGACATTAGGTTAAAACCGAAGAAAGAGAACTATAAAACTAGTAAACAAATAGCAAATTTAAATAGCAGGGATAAGGTCAACTAAACACCAGGAGGTAAGGAATAAAAAACTGAAAGGAAAAATAGACTGAATTAGACCTCGAAATATGGTGGTTAAAACTTGGGACAAGGCTGGGCGCGGTGGCTCATGCCTGTCATCCCAGCACTTTGGGAGGCCGAGGCGGACGGTTCATGAGGTCAGGAGGTCATGACCAGCATTGCCAACATGGTGAAACCCCGTCTCTACTAAAAATACAAAAATTAGCTGGACGTGGTGGCACGCATCTGTAATCCCGGCTACTTGGGAGGCTGAGGCAGGAGAATTGCTTGAACCCGGGAGACGGAGGTTTCCGTGAGCTGAGATCGTGCCACTGCACTCCAGCCTGAGTGACAGAGCAAGACTCTGTCTCAAAGAAAAAAACAAAAACAAAACAACTTGGGACCAGTTGTAGATAATCGTAAATTTGGTCTTGAACAGGCCAAAAAGAGTTGGGACTTAAGAGTCTGAAGCAGTTGTGGGGCTGTCATGGGGACCTGGGGGCTTTTATAGTTGGCAGTGGTCCATGGACCATCCTTTTTCCTTTTGAAGAAACATGGCACTTCATAAACTGAAGAAGAATGTGGGGCTTAAGAGTTTTTAAAAAATATGTCCCTAGGGGCAATTTTTGTTATTTTGATAATGCTTTCAGTAACTATTTCTGATTGTTTTTCATTTGAGCTACTTACAATGTTATGTTAGTGTACGAAAGCATGGTCTGTTAATAATATAGAGGCTTTCCTTAGTGCCCATTTATAAATTTTCTTATTCAGATTTTGAGAGTTTCATTATATTAATGCCGGCCTATTACAGAAAAGTAGCATGGTGACCATCTAATGCAAACCAAGTAAGAATTTTGAAATGTCAAGAATGAACAAGTAATCTTCAGATGTATCTGTTCCTAAAACTGTCTAATTTAATTTAAAACAATATAATGTTGAAATTTCACAGCTGTCTTACGGTGTGTAATTATGATAGCACATTCTCTCTTCTAATTCATTTCTTCAGAGTGATATGAGAATAATTTACCAAAAACAAATGATACTGATCTAGTTTCCAGCTACCAGTAAGAATAATGTCCAAGATCTGGAGTTCATCACTGGCTATACCTAATTTCAGCATATATATAAGCTAATGATTTTCTCTTAAAAAATGAATATTTTCATGAGAGGTATTTTATTTATAAGCACCCTCCTTTTTTGGAAAAAAATCAAAAACAACTCAGCCTGAGCAACATAGCAAGACCCCATCTTTACAAAACATAAAAATTAGCCAGGCATGGTGGCACGCTCCTCTAATTCCAGCCATTCAGAAGACCAAGGCAAGAGGATTGCTTGAGCTCAGGAGGTCGAGGCTACCGTGAGCCATGATTGCACCACCACACTCTAGCCTGGGCAAAAGAGAAAGACCTCATCTAAAAAAAAAAAAATAAAGTAAGATAAAATAAAATGACTCTTTTCTGCCTCCAGTGATTTTAAGTTTAAAGAAGGCACTGCCAAAAATCAGGTGAGATTGATCTGCCTTTTAAAGTTCAAGAAATATTTCTGCTCCAAATAATAAAATACTAATTGCAATCAGTATTGGTGCCTGTTGAGCTGATTTACTAGTGAACGAGTTTGCTTTGTGTATGTATTTGTGTGTCATTTTCTCCCCAAAACTTTAATGTGTCATTAAATACACACTGTCCCTTTGAAATAGCCATTATGTACTAGCTGTAGCGTAAGATAATTTTTGTGAGATAGGCATTGCAAAGTATCTTTTCTAATGTATAATACATATAGGATAAGATGGAGGTTAGAAATAATTCTCCTTGTATTGTGTCCCTTTTAATATGATGATGATTACAAAAATAATAGTTAATATTTATTGATGTGTCAGACACTAGGCCAAGTATTTTGCATGCATTAATTTAGTCCTCAACAGTAATATTATATACCCATTTTACAAAAAAGAAACTGAGGCAGGATGGGTTGAGCCCAAAGCGATGCATTTGGCAAAGCTGGAATTCTAACCCAGGCAGTCTAATACCAGAGTTCCACATACATTATCACTTCACTATAATCATTAACTTATTGTATACTATTTTCAGAAATCTAGAAAAATTAATCTAGAAAATAATACCTTCAAATCAGTGGTTCTCAGCCTTGAGCATATGCTGGAATCATTTGAGGATCTTCAGAAATATAGACTAAGTCTTACAGAGATTTTTGAAGCTCTGAGGATTTAAAAAAATCTCCTTAGGTATTCCAACATGCAGCCAAATTGTGAACCACTATCCTAAATATCTATTGACTGTGGAAAATGGAAGTCTTGATGACAAAAACCACACTGTCCATGCTTATCTGATTACAGTATGATTAAGACTAGAAACTATCTGTTTAACACTATAAGAGTGTTTCCAAAAATATTTATTTGATTGAATGATTTAATTTGTAGTTATGGTGTTTAATATATCATGTGTTACTTTTTTGTTTAAATACAGACATAACCCACAGTTATCTTGAACAAGAAACTACAGGGATAAATAAAAGTACACAGCCAGATGAACAACTGACTCTGAATTCTGAAAAAAGTATGCATCGGAAATCCCCTGAATTAGTTAATGAAATATCATATGAGAACACAGAATGGCCAGGGCAGAGATCAAGGAATTTTCAGATCATCAGTTCTCATCCAGATAATCAGTCTGTTTACTCCACTACTGAAAATTACAAGTAAGTGCTCATAGCCCTAGATTTAGAAAGTGGTAATTGGGGCCAGGCGTGGTGGCTCATGCCTGTAATCCCAGCACTTTGGGAGGACGAGGCAGGCAGATCACTTGAGGTCAGGAGTTTGAGACCAGCCTGACCAACATGGTGAAACCCTGTCTCTACTGAAAATACAAAAGTCAGCCAGGCGTGGTGGCACATGCCTGTAATCCCAGCTACTCAGGAGGCTGAGTCATGAGAATCGCTTGAACCTGGGAGGCGGAGGTTGCAGTGAGCTGAGATTATGCCACTGCACTCCAGCCTGGGCAACAGAGCGAGACTGTCTCAAGAAAAAGAAAAAAATAAAAAAAGGAGAAAGAGAAAGTTGGAATTGGAAGAACTTTTTCTTCCTTCCTCCCTTCTTCCGTTTCTTCCTCTTTCCTTCTTTCTTTTTGGTGTTGGCTAATTCAACAACTTATTAAAACTTGGCGAATCTATCAGGATTTTCTACTGTTTCCATGATATGGGTATAATATGTCTAGTTAACTAAGTGAAAAAGCACAAAGTGCATCTGAAGAAAGGCAGTGAGGTTTAATTCCATTTTATTCAATATTATTTTCTGTGACCTTTCTTTATGTATTTGGAAATAACTGTTAAATTGATATACATGAGATATCATTCACGAAAGTAAAAAATCTGGCAGCTCCAGGACAAGGTAAGCCCAAACATGCATTTTGGTTTGGGTTAGCACTATTTTTCATTTAAATGAATTTGAATGCTTTTAAAAGGGCCTTGTGCTCTACCATTTGCCTTCCTTATTATTTTACGTTCTCAGCTTTTACCCATTCACCTTGCCTACCTAGCTCATGAAAGGATTTGAGTTTGTGATACCTGATACTTTTACTCATGAGATTAAGGAACTTTGGTAATTAGTCATGTGCTAGAAAAATACTATTAGATTTAAAAAGAAGTTTCAGTGACTAATATATTTTCAGTCTAGACAAAATAATATTTTACAGCATACTATTTTTAACAGAGTTTTGCATAGGAACTTTTATTTCTACTTACTTTCAAATTATTCAGTAGATATGTTAATATATAGTAAGATATAATTAAATAGATGTATTGATAGTTCCCATCCCTTTTTCAGATTCTTACTAAGGTGTAGGTTGGAGTACATACTGGGGAGTAGAAGCACAGAAGAATGAAGTAGGGATAAACATTTTATAACCACATGGGTAAAGTAAATAGTAGAGATTGGGCTAAAGTCAGATTATGAGATATCTAGTATAATTACAACAGGAGATATATATGGTAAATAGAGCTGCACTGACTGTCCCGGCCCTCACTAAATTTGTTCTTAGTGACTCTAAGATTTACCTATGCTTACAAATTTAATATAAGGCCTTCAAAAAGCAGCCCATCTCTTTTTCTTTCCCTTCCTTTATACTGTTTACTTACAAGTTGATACTGTTCTCAAGTAGCATACAAAGTGTCAAAAAATTAGTTTATCTTACTCTGAAATATTAATCAGTTTCTTTATTACAGCATTATGGAACATAGGCACAATGATATGCATTATGAATGTATGACTCCTTGTCAAGTTACTTCAGACTCAGATAAAGAGAAGACAATAGCATTTCTTCTAAAAGAATTGGATCTTCTCAGAACAAGCAATAAAAAGGTATAATATGGAAAGTCTGATAATTGCATAGTATGGTTTTAGCTGTTGATCTTCTAAATTTCCTTTGTTGCCCATCATAATTCAGTTTTATTTTGTACTTTAATCATTTAACAGTAGCTTCATGTTTTTGCCATACCTTGCCATCAGGGTATGGTTGAGTTAAAGGGTTGACAATGAAAACATTTTTTTGGTTTCCTACCTTGCCGGTCCGCATTAGCACTTCCTTTTTCATAAGCCCCTGGTTCCTTGTATAGGTATCTTTAAAAAAAAAAAAAAAAAAGATTCATTCAAATTTTAGTAAAACTCTACTTCAGCATTATAGAGAATGAGAGATAGAATGTGCTGGTTTCATGTTACTCTCTTAATTTTGTTTCTTTATTAGTATCCGTTCCCCATATTTGACCTCAGTAATATATGTAATTAAACATTTCAGTAGCAAGACTTGGCCATATTGTCATTTACCTTGTGTTAATCTTATACTGCTGCATTTTGTCCAGTCCAATTTGTCACGTTATGTTTTATCTTCTGTTCTGACTCTTACTCTAGTTATAGTCATGTGATCATTAAATAATTTTACTAAATAATGTACATTTTCTCTGTCGTCTTCTTTTTTTTTAACCTCTACATACTTCTCTGATTTTAATATTCTAGTTGTGTGACCTAATCAAACTGAAGCATGATGTCAGGAATGTTGATCATGTTTGAAGGAAAACAGCTAAAATGACAAAAACCTAGGGAGGAATTAAAAAAACATTTGGAGGGATTCTGTATGAGACGTTTTCTGTACTTTCATTTAGCAGTTATTTATTAAATGCCAATTATGAGTCAGGTGTCAGTGCCAATTTAAATGGAATATCATGGGGTAGTATTCTCAAAGGGACATTTGTATCAGATATTAAGATTATTGTCTTAATTTTGTTTCAAAATATTGGACTTACTAAGATAAACTGTAAAGCAGTGCTATCTATTATTTTATTAGGCAAATCCCCTCCAAATATTTTGCATTAAGAAAAAAGGATGGATGAAACTGCTTTTGCAGTAGTTGTTTTTATTATTATTTCTTTTGAGATAGAGTTTCACTCTTGTTGCCCAGGCTGGAGTGCAATGGCAGGATCTCGGCCAACTGCAACTTCCGCCTCCTGGGTTCAAGTGATTCTCCTGCCTCAGCCTCCCGAATAGCTGGGATTACAGGTGCCTGCCACCACACCCAGCTAATTTTTTGTATTTTTAGTAGAGATGGGGTTTCATCATGTTGGCTAGGCTGGTCTCAAACTCCTGACCTCAGGTGATCCGCCCATCTCAGCCTCCCAAAGTGCTGGGATTATAGGCGTGAGCCACCGCACCCTACCTGCAGTAGTTATTTTTAAGAATAGTGTTGGTCTTCTGAATTTCATTTGCCTATTCATGCACCTGTACACATAAATTAAGTGTATATTGGGATGTTTTCATAATTTCTATATAATTACAGGTAATTATTACTTTATAAATAGCTTAAATTTTTAATTTTTTTTCTGGAGTTATATATCTAGGCAGTTAAATATTATATAAGAATTAAGAAAAAAAACAAAAACTTTGAAATTAATTATATTTTTGCAAGACCTTTGTCAGATAAAAATCCATGATTTTTTTTTAATGTGCTTTAGCTTCAACAGAAATTGGCTGAAGAAGATAAAGAACAGAGAAAACTAAAGTTTAAGCTGGAACTCCAAGAGAAAGAAACAGAAGCTAAAATTGCTGAAAACACAGCAGGTATAGTAGAGGAATATTAACATATGGCCTGAAGAATCACACACAAGGTTATTATATGATGTGTCTTGGTGAATACTAGCATACTGGCTTATTTGCCAAAGGAGGGAAGCTCTTTCCTTTTTTTTTTTTTTTTTTTTTTGGCTGCTTAGAAAATAGGTGGCTTTAACATCCTGGTACTGGTATTAGTGAGAGCTTTACCTGTATTCATACTGATTTGGGCATTAAATGCATTGTTAACACCATGTCAATCCAATCACAAAAAGGTTGTTTGTTTTGTTGGAAGGGGCTGAACAAACAAGGGGAAATAATGATTACCAGTGCCTCTACCTTTCAACCAGCAGTTCAAATACCACTTATTGTTTTAGCTCGTTGAGAGGAAATACTTCTCCTTTGTATGAAGATAGTCACATATTCATTGCCAATGGAAACCTACATTTGATTAAAAAATCTGTTTTGTGCAATTAATAAGTTTTCATCTGATGATGTAGATGCTAATAGAGATAATATTTTCCCTGAGATTAAAGTGAAAGGTTGCCAAACTTTCAGATTATAAATGATTACCTTAAATATGTTCTGGAGTCTATCTTTACTCAAAGGTCTTTGCAAGGAGAAATTTTTTAATGTGGTTTTGATATGTTATAGATACAATGAAATGATTCTCTATGGTCTGTGATCTCCATCTGTGTATGCCACTGTGAATGTCTCTCTCACATTGTTTTAGTATGTTAAGGAAAGAGAAATTTCATAGAGTGATAGACATTAGCATTCAGAGCCATTTTAGACATCACTGATTTTAACATTTTTATATCATTTGGAATGCTTTTAAGAAACAATTGAATTTTGTGATTAGTGTGAGGTTATCATCATGCTTTGCAAGTCACTTTAATGGGATTACATATGTGAAAGAATTATTTTAGGTCAGAGATTTGATTAACTAGTAGAGCTTGTCTTTAAAATATTACTGTGGAAAATAGAACTGAACATTGCTATGAAAATATATCAAAGATGACCATAAATAAATACACCAGCTGAATACTAGATGGTTGCTCTTCTGTTAGTGTTAAACTACCATAACGTTTTTATTTTTGTGTGTGGGAAAATATGAGAGCAACATATTTTGAGGAAAATTAATAGTTTGTTAAAAATAAGTATTTCAAATATAAATTTAGAACAACTTGGCAATTTCTTAGCTTTTTATAATCAAATATATAAATATACTAATTGTTAGGATACTATTACAAGAAATTTGTTTTGGATACTATTAGAAGATTTTTGTTTTAAGGCATTTGCATAATGTTAACTTTGCATATGTCTTACAGAAATAATTTAATAAGATTTGGGTTTTCATAACCTCTTGAAAATCATGAATTAATGTGTCTGCCTAGCCCTAGCCCATTTATTTCTTGGAGGGGAAACCTAATTAAGCAATAATATTTACTACTTAATTTTTTTATAATGTAGCCAAGCAGATACTTCAAATATTTATTTATTGGTATTTAAGGGTTCCCATTTGAACAGTTTGAATCATGCTTTCATAAAATGGAAATAATTTGATTACTTTGTTATTCTTATAATTATATTTCTCATTAATAACAAAATATTATATTAATAAATGTCAGTTATTTAAAAGATGTTTAATAAAATGTTTATAGCATTCTAAATTGATGAAAATAACAGTGTTATTTAGTTTCTCTGGAACCAAACAATCTAATTAAGAGAGATATGTCCAACCATTTGCTTATAAAAATGACACAAAATGAAAATTCCCCAAAGTTTTTTTAAGGTATAAATTTTCAAAGTGTATCTTTCCTCTTTAATATTTTACTTCTATCTCATTTTAAGAAGAGACTT
Organism: Mandrillus leucophaeus; assembly: GCF_000951045.1. NCBI lineage: Eukaryota > Metazoa > Chordata > Mammalia > Primates > Cercopithecidae > Mandrillus > Mandrillus leucophaeus. Next base: position 1,772,121 of record NW_012106330.1, read on the forward strand.
AGAGTATTTTACCTATAACATTAGAAAGAATTATTATTACTATGTCAAAATAAAAATATGAATTGCTGAAGAAATTCATTGGTTTAAAACAACAGAAAATTTGGTAACTGACCCTTTGGTGGACTTTTGAACCTTTTCATATTTTCCCATTTTATGTATGATCTTAAATAAGCTTGTCTTAAATAAACTTATTTTCTATCTGATGAATAGGAGGTACAGTCAAAAAGCAAAACAGAACAACAAAAACTACCTTGTTAGTATCTTAATAGAAAAAAGAGCAGTATAGGACTATGATTATATCTAATGAATTCTTTATTTCTTGTAATGTGAAAGAACAAATAATCCACATATGCATGGATGTTTGTTTCTATGACTGCTCATTTTTATATTTGAAATAAAATGTGTATTTGGCAAAATATAAGCACGCACACATACATAAGTATTATAATATACTTAAGCAGAATATATATGTTTAAGAAGATCAAACCATTTCACAATAAAAGAAATACTTATAAGAACATCTGAACTAAACATTGGAAACAGCAAATAGGAAACAATCTGTCTATAGATTTTAAAAATAAAATGTTAACTAAAATATGAGGTACCCTAAGGGAATAGTAGGCATTTTCTTAGAGTATGTAAAATACAGAGATTTATATATAAAGATATTCATATAATATTAGTTGCTATAGCAAGAGAATTAAAAACAGTCTAACCATAAGGGAATTATTAAATAAGTTATGATACATTTATAATTTGAGACATTTTGTAATAATTAAGAATATTTGAGGATATGAGAAAAACATCATAACTATTAAGTGAAAGAAATAGGGGAAAAACTATAATATAATGTTGTAAAAATAACAATATATATACATGTATGTTATATAAAATAAGAGGCAACTATTGGTGGTCTTTAAGTGAAACTATTAATTTTTCAGTGAACAGTTTCTGCCTTTTTCAGATTTTCGATAATGAGCATAGATTTAGTGTTAAAAAAATTGTTTTCAAAAGATGTGATTTTTTAAAGAAATTACTTGCACTCTAATCTTAAAATTTGAGACATAAAGACCATATGGTTTTATGATGGCTGTGATCCAGTTTTGCCATTTTTTACCCATGCCATTTTTTTAGTCTTTCAGCTTTTCCTTGTATTTATTTTTATATCTTTATGTTTATTATGTATCATATATACATTAGTCTATCTTGTCTTCCAAGGTGATTGTATAATTTATGAGACTCTGGTACAGTCAAGACCACGTAAAACAAAAGATGTCCAGTTCTCAGTAGGCAGTTTGGAGCAATTGGGAAGACCAAAATCCTTAGAGTCACATTGATCCAGGTTCAAATTACAGCTTGGACACTTGATATTGATTCTCTACCGTTGGGCATGTTATTTAACCTCCTTGGGTTTATCTTCTCCCGTGTAAAACGTGAATATTAACCAACTTACCAGATGATTTTAAGGATTAGTGTTAATATATCAAAGAACATGATATATAACTAGTACTCAGTAAGTTGTGGCTCAAATTAATATTATTTTGTTGCTTTACGTTTATGAAATTCTTAAATCTTTGATGTCATTATTGCCAGAAGTTGTGAAAAGACATTTTATTCTGTTTGGCTTTTAAGTAAAAATTAATGGGCTACTGTTAATAGATTCTGAAAGGCACTAAACTGAAAAATGGACAAACAGAAGAAGAAACAAAGTATTTGATTATTAATAAAACTGCAGTTGAGATACAGATATTTAATATCACTAATACATTTTACTCAAATGTGAATTCAAAATAAAAGAAATGGGATGCAAAAGATTTGAGCTTTTATGCAATGTGTACCTATGATGAACTTTTATGTAGACCATTACTTAGCTTCAAGTCTTTTTCCTTTGTTTCCCCATTGGTTTTTTCATAACACAAATCTGTTTTTCTAATGTGATTTTATGAGAGTTTGAAACTCAACTGTGTTCCCTATCATGTTAAAATCTCTGATGGTTGACTCCCTTACCTTTCTTTTCCTTTCTCACTTCACCATCATTATTGTCATTGTCACCATCATTGATACTGTTTATTAAGCACTTAAATGTTTCACAGGAACTATGCTTACTTCTTTACAAATCAGACAAATATTTATTACAGACTCATTATGTTCTAGGCACTGTGTTAGACACTGAATATAGATCAGCATATAAGACAGATTTGGGATCTCAGGCATTTTTTTTTTGGTGCCTGTTATTACTTCTCTGAAATCATAATACACCATACATGTTGTAAGTAGTGGTTAAATGCGCAGACTTTGAATTCAGACCTTTGTTCTAATCTTTTTGCCACTTATCATGTGTAATGACAGCCTCACTAAGCATTAGTTAAAATCTACTATAGGTTGTTGTGATGCTTAAGTGAGATAATGTTTATGAAGTGCTTAACCCATAGAAGGCACTCGATAATAATTATGATGATAAGATGATGATGTTGTAACCATCTTGTTTTCTCAAGACTTCTTCATCTAATAGAGGACATACTCAAAGTGTTCCTAAATGTGTGATTATGTAAATAACTATCCCATACTTATCTATATAATTAGTATGGGATAGTAATTTATATATGGTTTTGTTTCATAAGGAATTGATTTTTATTTCTTTTGTTAAAATAGTTTACAAAGAATTTTTATTAACAATTTAATTTGATCCCCAGTTTTGAGTTTTCCTTGATTTTTAGAATTAACCTTATTTCAAAAGTGTTGAAATATTTTTTAAAATCTAAAATCTCTAAAAAAAAAGTTAGAATGTATAATAAGTAGGTCTTATTTAGTCTTAGGAAAAGCTGAAATGACCATCTCACTCCCTATGTGTTAATTATTTACTTCATTGTAGCTGTTTAAAACTTTTTACTGAGTTTTAGCTCATTAAATTATACACGTGGGTAATATTATTTGAAAATTGTATGAATGACCTTCAAATGCTAGGGGATGTTTTAGAGAAGCAGAGAAGAAACATTGCATTTTTGTTCTTTAGGTATGTATCTCTTCTCACCTAAAAAAAGTCATTAAAACACAAGCATTTTAAAATTGGTTTTAGTTCAATTGAATTTAACAATGAGATATAGTATGCTATGGCCTGATTTGCATCCATTAATTTACTCTTATGTCAGTGATGATGTGTTTTTATGCGTCTTAAAAATAGCTTGTTCAATTAAACCTTTCATTTTTCCCAAACAGTCCCAGTGGTCATTATCTAGTGTTTTTTGTCTCTTTAATTTTTGTTATTCTATTATATTCTATTCTATTGCTTTTATAGCATGCAGATGATGCTTGAATTTTACATAAAAGTATTTATTTAAATAGTGTTTTATATGTTATTTTGTGATATTTAAAATATTTATATTTCTTTAAAAGCCTTATTTTTCTATTTCTTAAAAGCTCACTTTAGCGCCTCTGCTTTATATGTTAGTTATTTTTCTTTCTTGCATGTCATCCATTAAAGATTAGCTGTGGAAGGTTGGAGCATGGAGAGATTATGAATGACAGAACAACTCCTGTAGAATAATAATCAGTTTTTGGTATTTAATGCTGTTTGACTTTTGCAGACACATTTCTTATTAACCTTTGGTACAAAGAGAAATCCAGGTTCCTGATATCTCATGGAGAAGATGAATTTGAGATCCTCTTCCAATTAAACTGAAATAAAGCCAATATTAGGTTTTAGCCAAAAGAACTCCTTAGTTCCTAAGTCTTGTGTTTTTAAGTCGCTATCTATCTATCTATCTATCTATCTATCTATCTATCTATCTATCTATCTATCTTCTAATCTGTCTTACTGCATTTTAACCTGTAATTCAATGGTTACATAATTTTCTTAACTTGTACTGATGTTGCAAGCATTTGATTTTTCTCTTTAAACATAGATTTCTTTCTATGCATGCAAATTTAGACTGATACTTTGTAAATTAAAAAAATATATTGTCAATATATTTTTATTACAGAGAATGTTTATTTTCTTTTGGTAGGGAGAAGAGGAGTTTAATTGATATACTTTAATAGCAAGTATATCAAGATACCCTAGTGGATTAAAATGGGAGAAAAAATTATATTGTAGAAAATGTTTACATTATTCTCTTGTGAAAAGATTATCTGTTACTATGTATCATATCTCAGATGATGTTGACCATCTAAGAGGAAGAAGAGTTAATTTTCTTTACCAGAATAGAAAATGGCATAATTTTTATCTTTAAGAAATAATACACATTGGAATCTAATTTTTCTGTGTATATAATGGGCATCAATAAAATGTGATAGCTTTTAACCTAATACTTCAATGCCTTAACAGTATTAAATTATAATGCTGCCTTAAATTTATATCTGTATTAATTTTTTTAATTTGAAAAGAAAAGGGATTTCAAGGATATGACCACTAATTTCAGATAAGAACATGAAGGCCCATCTCTGTGAAACACAGCAGGTAGAAATATTGATAGACTATTGAATATATTACTATCTTTGGCTACAGAATTCTATGGATATGAATCAGAATGAATTCTGACGAGTGCCAGGTCAAATAATACTTGAGGAAAGAATATAACCAATTTTGTATCCTTGCTTCCTAGAAAAGTTTGTTTTTTTCTGGAAAAACAATAAAATTGGAGTAGATGGAGGATCCGTTATATGTAAGAATAGCCAACAGCTGGAAATATTTTATTGGGTTTAACATACAGTGGACTTTAGCATAATGTCAAGCATTTGAAAATATATGTAATTAAGGTATTTACAACATAAAAATAACAAAAATAAAACTTTTCAGAAAGTTATCTAAAGACTTTTTCACATGTCTAATGATTCTAAAGAGGAAATGAGATTAGAAAATATTTAGATAGCACTTATATTTCAAATAATTTTCATATTGGTATCTATTAAAATTTAATGCTGATAGTCTGTTTAGTAAATACACAAAAAATTTTTAAGTTATATTTCAAAAGGCATATAATTATCAATACTGATATTAATGCTTCAGGGATAAATTTTTCTCTTTCACATTGGAAAAGGTAGCTCCAATATCACATATATTAAATCTTTGAATGTAAGCATAGAACATATTTTCATGTAAGCATAGAACATATTTTCAGAAAAGTTTTTTATAAAGTCTTTGAGTTTTCTATAGTAAATACATGTGTATAGTAATCGAGGGTTTTTTAAAAAATGCTTTTGATTCATTGTCTTGCTACTGAAATGTACTATTTTGCATAATTTTCAAATTAATCTTGAACAGTTTCTGTACTGACACTGAGTGTATAAATTTACAGCAACTTTACAGAGGAAAGTTTGAAGTATATATTAAGATTTTTAAAAGCTGACTTTTAATCTAGTCATCATACTTCTAGTAATTTTCTTAATTAGGTATGTATATACATAAAGATGTGTATACAAAGATATTCATTACAGTGTTGTTTATATAGCCAATAGTTGGAAACTGTCCATAATCTCATATTAGGAGCATCTTAGTTGAATCATATATAGCATGTCCAAATGATAAAATTTCATGTGCTATTTTATGTTTTTGAAGAGTACTGAAGAATGTAGAAACATATGCTGCTTATTTTAATTACAGGGTTACAAGGCTATACTAAATATTTTTCTCCTTTAAATTTTTATGAGTTTGTACTACTTTTTAATCAGAAAAAGTTATTTACAAAGTAATTGTATAAAATGTTGCAAAGTCCAGTTTTAAAAAACAAATAGTCCCATCTATGAAAGAAGTTCTGGAGTAATCAGTTGAATTCAGCATTGTTATGCCAAAAACAGAAACATTGAACTAATTTGAGTAGGTTTTGGTTAATTTTCTACTGGTGTGGGTCATCTACCATCTATTTTAAAATTTCCAATAACCAGTTTATGCAAAGAAGGAAAAATTACAATTATTAAGGAAATTAAAATATATAGTGTTTGTAGTTCTAGAATATATATTTGGTGGTTTTATAAATGCCAATTGTTCTCAGATTTGCAAGAAATCAATGTAACATCATTATAATTCTTCTCCAGATGGTTATTGCTCAGGTAAAACTGTAATGGTAGATATTCATAGAATCTGAGATTCTTTATATGTAGTAAAGTCTGATCTTTTACAAAATTATTGTCTATATTGCTTAGAATTTTCCAACATGAATTATTATCCAGTTATTATTTGATATGTTTAAAATCCTAATGATTTATTTTTCCTTCTTTTTAATTTAGCCTTTTATGTTTACATAACTACCATAGGATGTTAACAGATGGATTTTTTTTCCTGCAAAATGTCTGTCCTCCAAATTATGTTATTTAGAGAATCATGAGCCAATGTTTAAACTAGAATGTTATCCAAGGTACTGTCTCACTCTTACTGTATTTTAAAAGTAGTTTGAAAAGTGTGGAATATGGATTTGTCAATAGACTTGGGTCTACTAAGAAAATATGTACTCTGCCTTGACTCAATAAACTCATACTTAGTATGGTTCAGCTTCTTCATATTTACTCTTGCCCATATTAGAAAACAATTAGCTTACTAAACAAATTTGAGTATTTGGTTGAGGGGGGTACGGGTGATCCTCTCTGAATCTTTCTCATTTGACTAAGAATTATAGGATATTTGATAACCGTGTTTAAAAATGGAGATATCCAAATATTATTGTAAACACCCAATGATTTGTTTTACCTACACTATAAGTATTTTACTTGGTTGGCTTACATAGTAGCTAATAATATTTGTTAATGTAATTTAACTGCTGTGAACCTTTACTGAACAAATATTGAAATTTATTCAAGTCAAAGAAAGAGAATCTCTAATGACTTTTGTTAAAGCTTCTATTTAATAGTTAAGGAGAAAAGTTTGTATGACATATGAGATGCAATTAACAGTAGATTTTACATTTAATAAAAAGAAAGAAGCATGCGTATTTGCTTTATTCATTCCATCATAATTTGCATTAGAGCTGTGGGTGTTTAATGAGCAAATTCCAACTAAAATGCTATATTGATTTTCTAGTGAACTTTGTAATAGTCATCCACCTTGGAAAAGCTCAGTGTTTACAATTAAGTTTTCTTTACTAAAAATGTTTGAGAGTTGCATATTGATCCTTCGAAAGTACTGAATTCCAGAATCAGGATTTTTTATAAGCAACAAATTTCACATCTAACCTAATAGATGTTAAAAATTGTCATTCAGTTATACCTTAATTTTGGTTTTGAGGGTTTTTTGTTTTATTTTTAATTGACAAATAATAACTGTATATATTATTCCCTTAATTGATGTATGATTTGCAGATTTATGAAGTGCAATGTGATGTTTCAGTACATGTACATACATTGTGAAATGATCAAATCAGTCTGATTAACATATTTACCACCTCAAATACTTACTGTTTCTTGGTGATGAGGACATTTAAAATCCATTATTTTAGCTTTTTGAAATATACATTACTATTCATTATAAGTCACCTTGATGTGTAATAGATCACCAGAACCTATTCCTCCTGTCGAACTGAAAATTTTATTTTTTGACCAAGATCTCTCCTTTCCTCCTCCACCCTCACTCCCAGCCTCTGGTAGCTATTGTTCTACTCTCTACTTAGGTGAGTCCCACATTTTTAGATTCCACATATGTGAAATCATGAGGTATTTGTCTCTCTGTGCTTGGCTTATTTCACCTAGCATAATGTCCTCTAGGTCTACTCATGTTGTTGCAAATGACAGAATATCCCTTCTTTTTTTCAGCTTTTCCAGCTGAGAAACCTAAATCCTACCCTTTAAAGGCTGTATTGTATTCCATTGTACCACATTAAAAAAATTCATTTATCCATTGTTTGGCATATCCGTTGTTTCCATATCTTGGCTATTGTGAGTAATGCTGCAATGAACATGGGAGTGTAGGCATCTCTTTAATGTACTTCTTTCAACTCCTTTGGATACATACCTGGAAGTGGCACTGCTGGATCACATGGTAATCTATTTTTAGTTTTTTGTGGAACCTCATACCGTTTTCCAAAATGGCTGTACTAATTTACAATACCACCAACATTGTGTAATGGTTTGCTTTTCTCCACATCCACACCAACACTTGTTATCTTTCATGTTTTTGATAATAGCCAGTCTAACAGGGGTGAGGTGATAGTTCATTGTGATTTTAGTTTGTCTTTCTCTTGTGATTAGAGATGTGCAGCTTTCTTTATATAACTGTTAGCCATTTGTCTTTTTTTGAGAAATATTTGTTAGGTTCTTTGCCCATTTTTATTTATTTTATTTTATTTAGTTTTCAGACTGAGCCTCACTCTGTCGCCCAGGCTGGAGTGCAGTGGCACGATGTTGGCTCACTGCAACCTCCAACTCCCAGGTTCAAACAATTCTTGTGCCTCAGCCTCCCGAATAACTGGGATTACAGGCTCATGCCACCAGGCCTGGCTAATTTTTGTATTTTTAGTAGAGACAGGGTTCCACCATGTTGGTCATGCTAATTGTTCTTGAGTAGTTCGAGTTCCATGTATATTTTTGGTATTATTCTTTTAATTAATGTGTCATTTGCAGATATTTTCTCTTACACTGTAGGTTGTCTCTTACTGTTGTTTCCTTAACTGTACAGAAGCTTTTTAGTTTGATGCAATCCTATTAGTCTGTTTTTACTTTCATAGCATGTGCCTTTGGGGTCATATTCAGGAAGTCTCTGTCTAAACCAATGTCATGGAACTTTCCCCGTGTTTTCTTCTAGTAGTTTTACAGTTTCAGGTTTTATGTTTTAGTCTTCAGTGCATTTTAAACTGGTTCTTGAATAAGGGATGAGATGATGCTTATTTTTATTCTGCATGCAGATATCTAATTTTCCCAGCACCATTTATTGAAGAGATTGTACTTTCTCCATTGTGTGTTCTTGGTACCTTTGTTGAAAATCAGTTGACCATAATTGTGTGGGTTTATTTCTGGATGCTCTATCCTGTTCCATTGGTCAGTGTGTCTGTTTTTATGACAATACCATGCTGGTTTTTTTTTTTTTTTTTTTTTTTTTTTTTTAAGAATTGCACACTCGAAAAAACAAAAGAAAAGTGGCGTGATCTCAGCTCACTGCATCCTCCGTCTCCCAGGTTCAAGTGCTTCTCCTGCCTCGGCCTCCTGAGTAGCTGGATTACTGGAATGCACCACTACGCCCAGCAAATTTTTGTATTTTTGGTAGATATGGGGTTTCACCATGTTGACCAGGCTGGTCTCGAACTCTTGACCTCAGGTCATCCGTCAGCCTCGGCCTCCCAAAGTGCTGGGATTACAGGCATGAGCTACTACACCCAGCCACCATGCTGTTTTGATTACTCTGGCTTTGTGATGTATTTTAAATGGTAGCTACTTAAAATTGCTTTGACTGTTTGGGGTCTTTTGTGATTCCATATGAATTTTAGGATTGTTTTTTCTATTTCTATTTCTATTTCTATTTCTGTGAAGAATTACAGTAGAATTTTGATAGGGATTGCATTGAATCTTTAGAGTAATGCCTTAATTTTGAAAAACATTCTTATCATTTATAAATTCTATAACCAGATTTTATGTGTTTGTGCATGTGTGTTTTCTGGCATTTAAAATTTTAACCTTAGAATACTTAAATGGCAATATCCTTTAAATGCACATATACATCTTTGGATTTGAAGTAGCATTAAAAAAAAAAATGTTTTCTCTTGATCACACAGGACCAAAGAAGCCCTCTGTATATAATACTTACTTTTAAGCATAGAGATGTTTAGACTTACTACTAAAGCACCTGATATGCTAGTCTTACCTCTTTCATCAGGTACTATTTCATGTAAAGTGGTATATAACTTGCATTACAAGTAACTGTATAAAGATCTGGCCACAGTTTATAGAAATGAAAGGAAGCCTATTGGCATTTAAAGTTTAGTAATTAGTATTTTAACATTTTGATATCTCAGAATATTTCAGGGTAGCATGTTGATCTATGCTTACATCACTATTTACCATCATTTTGTCCCTTCTGTCTGGCCTACAAATTAGAAGTATTTTATTAGACTGATGTGCTGCCTGCTGCACTAAGGAGGCAACTTAGAAGTATATGATAATGTTAAACTTAAAAAATCTTAGAATACCATATTTTTGTTTGTTTGATTTTTGAGACCCTGTCTTGCTCTGTCTTCCAGGCTAGAGTGTAGTGGCACAATCTTGGCTCACTGCAACCTCCTGCTCTAGGTTCAAGCAGTTCTCCTGCCTTAGCCTCCCAAGTAGGTGGGACTACAGGCGTGAGCTACCATGCCTGGCTAAGTTTTGTATTTTTAGTAGAGATGGGTTTTCATCATGTTGGTTAGGCTGGTCTTAAACTCCTGACCTCAGGGGATCCACCTGCCTTGATCTTCCAAAGTGCTGGGATTACAGATGTGAGCCACTGCAATATTTTTGATAAACTATTATTAATATAAATATGGTATGCAGCATACAATATAGAATGGATTCAGAATAATTTTTCTTTCAGTCCCTTACATAATTTTTACCTGCCAATGAAAAAGGCTAAAAATTGAGGAATTTTGACTTAGATTTTTAATATGTGAGTAGTACAAATTAATCAAAACCACATTATTAATATGTCTAGGAATTAAGTCACATTGTGACTGTGGTTTGAGTATTTACTGTAGTGGTAGAATGGAACTAACATTTGTTGATGATCCACTTTATTTTATTTATTTGGCCAAGAGCTTTCATATATTTTCTAATTGAATTTTTCATAACATCATGAATAGTGGTATTTTACCCATTTTATATACCTGAACTTCAACTAAAATAATGTAAGAAATTAACAAAACAAGGTTGCTAACCCTTAATACCTTAGATCACAATTAAAACTCATATTCTTCCATACACCATGCTATTAACCATACTATGCAAGATACACCATGTTGGTTTCTCCAAGCTGTTATTACTGCCCTTACTGGTAGGATATTCTGTAGCATTAGAAGGGAAAAATAAAATTCATTTTTGTGTACTACAGTTGATAGAAGTTGCTGTCGAAACAGCATGAGGCGCCAGGCGTGGTGGCTCACACCTGTAATCCTAGCACTTTGGGAGGCCAAGGCAGGTGGATCACCTGAGGTCAGGAGTTCGGGACCAGCTTGGCCAACATGGCAAAACCCCATCTCTACTAAAAATACAAAAAATTAGCTGGGTATAGTGGTGGGCGCCTGTGATCCTAGCTACTCAGGAGGCTGAGGCAAGAGAATTGCTTGAACCCAGGAGGCGGAGGTTGCAGTGAGCTGAGATTTCACTATTGCACTCCAACCTGGGCAACAGAATGAGACTCTCAAAACAAACAAACAACAACAACAACAAAAAACCAGCATGGGGAATTGATACAGTAGTCCCATCTTATCTGTGGTTCCTTTTTCCAGGGTTTCAGTTATTCAAAGTCTGAAAATATTGTGAAACATTTCAGAAATAAACAGTTCATAAGTTTTAAATTACATATTGTTTTGAGTAGGGTAATGAAATTTTATGCCATCTTGCCCAGGGTGTGAACTGACTGGCTAGTTAGATCCATGCTGAATACTCTACCACCACTTTTCCACTACTTACAATTTAAGAAATACAATAATAACTTTTTTTTTTTTTGAGACAGGGTCTTACTCTGTCATCCATGCTGAGTGCAGTGGCACAATTACAGCTTACTGCAGCCTGTACCTCCTAGGCTCCAGCTGGGTTTCACCAAGTTGGCCAGGCTGGTTTCAAATTTCTGGGCTTAAGTGATTCTCCCACCTCGGCCTACCAAATTTTTATTTTTTTGTAGAGACAAGGTCTCACTATGTTGGCCAGGCTGGTCTCGAACTCCTGGGCTCAAGTGATTCTCCCACCTTGACCTGCCAAAATGCTGGGATTATAGGTGTGAGCTACCATGCTGGGCCTAATAACTATCTTGATTAACTGTATATTAATCTGTAACAATCCTTGGGCAGGAATCCAATGCTTTACAAACTAAAAGAGCATTTCAAAATATTTCTGAAGTTTATTTTGTAGTTCGACAGTATAAATAAAATTTGGTTCAGCAATTCAGGTATTTGAGGCCCTCTTTGTCTAATGTTGCAGTAATATTATTATTTTTTTTTGAGATGGAGTTTCGCTCTCATTGCCCAGGCTGTAGTGCGATGGTGCGATGGTGTGATCTCGGCTCACTGCAACCTCCACCTCCCGGGTTCAAGCAATTCTCCTGCCTCAGCCATCTGTGTAGCTAGGATTGCAGGCATGTGCCACCACGCTTGGTTAATTTTGTATTTTTAGCAGAGGCGGGAGTTTCACCATGTTGGCCAGGCTGGTCTTAAACTCCTGACCTCATGTGATTCGCCCGCCTTGGCCTCCCCAAGTGCTGGGATTACAGGCGTGAGCCACCATGCCTGGCCCACATTGCAGTAATGTTTTAAAAAATTATGTAAGACTTCAAACATACAAACAATAAAATCATGCTTAAGAAATGATAAGTTCAGATAACATTAAAGCTCCTGATACAGTGCTGCAAAAATCTAGATGATGCCATTTGTATTAAAATCTATATCAACAGTGTCCCCTGCTCTGTGCAGATGTGCACTACTATAACAGCACAGCATTGTCCTATTTTATTCTTCCCTTACCCATTTTCTTTCCTCCCCTTCCACCTTCCCACTGAGATAATTACTATTTTGAATTTTGTGTTTACCCTTTTCATGATCATTGTATTATTATTTATTTATTTGATACTGAGTCTCACACTGTCACCCAGGCTGGAGTGCAGTGGCGCAATCTCGGTTCATTGCAACCTCCGCCTCCTGGGTTCACACCATTCTCCTGCCACAGCCTCCCGAGTAGCTGGGACTACAGGCGCCTACCACCATGCCTGGCTAATTTTTTGTATTTTTAGTAGAGACGGGGTTTCACCATGTTAGCCAGGATGGTCTTGGTCTCCTGACCTGGTAATCTGCCCTGGTAATCCATAGTGTTGGGATTACAGGCGTGAGCCACTGTGCCTGCCCTGCTCATTGTATTATTTTTACTAACTGCGTCTATTCGTAAGTAGTGGGTAGAGTTGTTTTACTTTGAAACTTGCTATTTTTGCCAGCATTTTGTTTTTGAGATTTGTCCATTTGTCCATAGTCAAGTCATTTTAAATGCTGGGTAGTATTCCATTCTGAATGTAATTTATTTATTCCTGTTAATGTTGATGGACATTTGGGTTATGCCTAACCTTTTGCTGTTATAAGCAATGCTGCAGTAAGTATTTTTGTACATGTTTACATTTACATATGTGCATGAATTTCTCTAGGCTACATATCAAAGAGGGGATTTGCTAGGCTAGGCCTGTCTTCAACTTCAATAAACATTGCCACGTTGCTCTTCAGATGGTTGTAGAAATGTATCTGCCTATCTGCAATATGTATGAGAGTTTTCTTTATTTCACAGGCTTACAACATTTGCTATTATTAGACCTTTAAATTTTTGCTCTTTTTAGGGGTATGAAGTGGTATCCCAGTTTTGCAGTACCTATTATTAAAAATACTATTTTCTGAATTGATTAATTGATATTAATTCAGTTTAATGAGTAGTCCTTACAATAATAATTACTTATGGCTTTTATTTTTGCTAAAGGTATACATTTCTCCTTTATTTTCTATGATTGATTGTGTGCTTTATATATTTTGGTAGCTCTGGTTGAAGAAGTGTATTTTGCGCAGAAGGAACGTGATAAAGCTGTTATGTCTAGACTGCAATTAGCCATTGAGGAGAGAGATGAAGCAATTGCACGAGCGAAGCATATGGAAATGTCTCTAAACATGTATGTACACTTTTAAAACTCTGTATGATATTAGGAGCACTTATAAAAGGTATGCTTTAGGTGGTAGTTACGTATTCAAAAATGTGACTCATTCTTAATGTGTTACCCTAGGAAATTGCATATCTCCAGTCTTTTTCTTTCTTTCTTTCTTTTTTTTTTTTTTTGAGATGGAGTCTTGCCCTGTTGCCCAGGCTAGAGTGCAGTGGCGCAATCTTGGCTCACTGCAGCCTCTGCCTCCCAGGTTCAAGCGATTCTCCTGCCTCAGCCTCCCGAGTAGCTGGGACCACAGGCGCCTGCCACCATGCCTGGCTTATTTTTTTACTTTTAGTAGAGATGGGGTTTCACCATGTTAGCCAGGATGGTCTCAGACTCCTGATCTTGTGATCCGTCCACCTTGTGTGAGCCACCGTGCCCGACCTCTCCAGTCTTTTTCTAAAACCTTTGGCATGCTAGTTTGCCTGTCAGGAATAGCAGTCAATTTAAAAAAAGAAAGAAAGAATTGCACATCACTCTCAATACAAGTACTTTCTTTATTTCTTCATAGTTTTGTTGTTTCTTCATATGTGACTCCTCTTTTTATTATCTCCTCTTCTCCTTATTATCACTTTTAAAATTTATTTGAGCCATCTAAGTCTTTCACTGCTCTCTGCTTAATATCCCTATTCCTGTTCTTTACTATTTTTTACTTGCAGTTTTTTTTAGCTTTGGTTTTTAAACTTGAGTGATACTTGAATAGGGTGGAGCCTAAGAATCTACATTTTTTAAAGCAACCCAGGTGATTCTGATAAATGATGGACTACACTTAGAGAAACAATGCCCTAGAAATATGTACTTTTCAAATTCTAATGTACAATCTAATCACTTGGGGGATCTTGTCAGGATGCAGATTCTGGTTCATTAGGCCTGGGTTGGGACCAGAGATTCTGTTCTTATAACAAGCTCCCAGATGTTACACATGATGGTAGTCTAAGGAATATGCTTTAGTGGAAAGGCCCTAGAACATCTAGAAATATGTTACCTGTACAGATAGATAGAATCCAGTAATCTAATGTTTAATGATCAATCAGCATACTTATGGCATGTTTACTTTGTCCAGTGTTGTAGTAGGCTCTGTGGAGGAACGGAGTAAAGTGCTAATTAAAACATGGTTCACTGGGGAGACAAAAAGCCATAAATAATTAATAATATGTGTTAAACTTGGATTAGGTAACATTTGTTTTTTGTTTAGATTAATGATTTCATTTTTTTGAAGATTGATAGGCTCATTGTAGACCATTAAACTCGTTGAAAAAAAAAACAAATAAAGAAACAAAAACATTCACCTAAATTCCACAATGCCTATTCTTTATCCATAGGGAAACATTATTTCAAACATTTTCTCTTATACACTTAAATATCATTACCTAGAAGGATAGATGGCTTGGGGTTGATTGGAGGTAGCTATAGAATTAATTGGATAAAAATCAATTCATTCTCTACATGTTGTTGTATTTGAGAAGCAGTGTAATGTAGAGACTAAGAGCACAGATTCTGAACCCAATCTATCTTTGAATATTGGTTCTGCTGCTTTCTTGCTGTAT
This sequence comes from Mandrillus leucophaeus, assembly GCF_000951045.1. Taxonomy (NCBI): domain Eukaryota; kingdom Metazoa; phylum Chordata; class Mammalia; order Primates; family Cercopithecidae; genus Mandrillus; species Mandrillus leucophaeus. The sequence goes on from NW_012106330.1 coordinate 1,787,502, forward strand.
AGCGATGGACAAATTACCCAAAGTCTATACGGCTCAGTTTTTTGGTCTACAAAATGTATATAATAGTGCAGGTTATGAGGACTTATACAGGTTGTCATAAGGACTAAATTACTTGTTGACTATATATGTATATATGTAAAATATTTGATATATATAATTAAAAAAATATATATATGCATGGGTTGGTTGTTTGTTTAGAGACAGAGTCTTGCTATATCACACAGGCTGGAGTGCAGTGGTGTAATCAGAGCTCATTGCAGACTTGAAGTGGGCTTAAGTGATCCTCCTACCTCAGCCTCCCAAGGAGCTATGACTACAGGGACTTCAGGCACATGCCACCATGCTTGGCTAATTTGTAAAGTTTTTTGTAGAGATGGGGTCACACTGTGTGGCCCAGGCTGTTTTCAAACTCTGGGCCTCAAGCGATCCTCTCACCTTGGCCTTCCAAAGCCCTGAGATTACAGGCATGAGCCATTGCACCTAGCCAAATCACTGAATATTGAAAAGTATGTGGCTCATAGTGGGTGCTATGTAAGTGTTAACTTGAATTTAAGAGTAATAGTCAATTGAAGTGAAATTGAAGAAAATTTTGAACTTCATGCAATATTTTCTCTCAACAAACTATATTTATTTTCTAAACACTCTTCTAATAACAAATGAGACTGAAAAAAAGGTGTTGGAGTCATCAAATTTTTTTCTTTTCTTTTATTTAATATATATTTATTTTTAAAAATTGAATAGAGCCGTGGTTTCGCCATGTTGCCCAGGCTGGTCTCGAACTCCTGGACTCAAGCAATCTGCCTGCCTCAGCCTCCCAAAGTGTTAGGATTGTAGGTGTGAGCCACTAGGCCTGGTCAGAATTTTCTCATTTATTATTTCAATTGAAAATATCGTGTGACTCTCAGGTATGAATTGACCTTAAAAGAAGTTGAAGTAAAATTAGTATAAGTAGAGAGTTTATTGGGGCCAAGCTTGAGGATTGCACCCTAGCCTGGGAGCTCAGATTCACATTGCCCTGATATACACTTCTGTTAGCAGGAGTTAAGAATGGACTTTTATTAATTGTTTTCTTTTTTAAAGTTTTTAAGGTTTTTTGTTCTTGTTGTTTGTTTTTTCTAATTGAGATGGAGTCTTGCTGTGTTGCTTAGGCTGGTCTCAAACTCTTAAGTTCAAGCAGTCCGCCCACCTTGACCTCCCAAAATGCTGGAATTACAGGTCTTAGGCACGGCACCTGGCCAGGAGTGAATTTTTAAATGCAAAAAAGAGAGATAGGGAGTGGGCTGATACAAAGTTTGTCAGGAACTGTATTTACTTTACAAGAAATAACATTAATTAGTGATTGGCTATGCATTGTTAAGCTATAGGGTATGGGTCATAGTGTCTGGTTTGGCATTATTAGGTTAAATTATAGCTACTTGTAGCAATAGCAAGCAGTTTCAAGAGATGAATACAGGCCGGACATGGTGGCTCACACCTGTAATCTCAACACTTTGGGAGACTGAGGTAGGAGGATTGCTTGAGTCCAGGAGTTCAAGACCATTGTGGGCAATACAGTGGGACCCAGTTTCTACAAAAAAAAAAAAAAAAAAAATTTAAAAAATTTAACTTGACATGGTGATAAATGCCTGTAGTCCCAGCTACTTTATAGGCTGAGGTGGGAGGATCACTTGAGCCCCAGAGATGGAGGCTGCAGTGAACCTATGCACTCCAACCTGGGTGACAGAGCAAGATCTTGTCTCAAGAAAAAAAAAAAAAAGATAAATACATAGCTCAGAGGGTGGCAAGTAGGACATGATTGCAGTCTCATTTTCATTCTTTCTGGGCCTGATAATTAAAAGGGCTTGCATTCCTCAGATAAAAGTTCTTTTCTCATATGAAAGAAAGAAAGAAGCACTTTAAAACTCCACTTTTTTCATTAAGAATTTCACATTAAAAAATCTGTAAAAGTTGTATTCATTTCTATAGCCATGTTAGTTTTTATAGCCAAAGTGTGCCCTGTTGTTTAATCTTAACTTTAAAAGGATTGAATAATCATTGCTGGAAGTTTTATCATAGATAGCATTTTTATCCCTGAGTTTTTTATTGTGAGGAATCACTGGGTGCATCAGTGGAAACAAAAACACAAACTCAACGTGCTTTTTTCTCTTCTCTTATTTAACACAACAGTCAACACAGAAGCCTTTTTTGACCAAATGTGTAGTTATTTTCCCCACACACCAAGTAAGTAATCAGTTCTGCAGTAGACACCAGCTGGGTGTCCTCCAATTAAATTCTGACACTATCTACCTGGAGAAAGCATCAGATTCCATAGGTTGAGGGCTCAGTCCCACAAGACTGGCCCTGCTTCAGACAAAAATCGTTAAGTCCAGGCCTCTGAAACTTCTGACTGACCAGCTTCAAGTGAGGGTTCATACAGTTCCCTCTTTGGGTTCGATTAATTTGTTAGAGCAGCTCACAGAAGTCAAGGAAAACTTACATTTATTATAAAGGATATGACAAAGGATACAGATGAAGAGATGCATAGGTCAAGGTATGGGGGAAGAGGTGCAGAGCTTCCATGCCCTCCTTGGGTACACCACCCTCCAGGAACCTCCACATGTTCAGCTATTAGGATGCTCTAGGAATCCTGTCCATCTGGGTCTTTTATGGAGACTTCATTACATAGGCATGATTGATTAAACCACTGGCCATTGGTGATCAACTTAACTGCCAGGCCCCTCTGCAGAGGTTGGGGGTTGAAGCTCCAGAGTCACAACCTTTTAATCATACAGCCTTCCTCATGACCAGCCTCCATCCAGAAGGTATCTAAGGGCTGCCAGCTATCAGTTAATCATTAGCATACAAAAAGACATCACTTTGGAGATTGCCTGTAGGTGAGGAAAGGAGTAGGGGAGTGGAATGATGACCAAATATTTATTTCACAATATCACAGCAGGTGAATGAATTTCACTTTCAAAGTAAGAGCTCATAAATACCTTATTCTCTGATTTAACATGCTTCAGATTGGCTGTGTGTTATCCTTGTATTCAAGTTTTTTTATGAATATAATTCTTGAGTCAAGTATCCTTTTATTCTAAACATTGTAAAAATGTTACTCTCTTGTCTTCTGTTATTGTTTGCCTGAAAAGAAGTCTTGAGATCAATCAGATTCCCGATCCCTTTGTGTGTGTGGGTTTTGTTTGTTTGTTGTTTGTTTTTTGAGACAGAGTCTTGCTCTGTCACCCAAGCTGGAGAGCAGTGATGTGATCTCAGCTCACCACAACCTCCGCCTCTGGGATCCAAACTATTTTCCCACCTCAGCCTCCCAAGCAACAGGGACTACAGGTGAGCGCCACCACACCTGGCTAATTTCTGTATTTTTAGTGGAGATGGGGTTTTACCATGTTGGCCAGGCTGGTCTGGAACTCCTGACTTCAAATGATCCACCCACCTCAGCCTCCCAAAGTGCTGGGATTACAGGCATGAGCCACCATGCCTGGCTGTGTGTGTGTGTGTGTGTGTGTGTGTGTGTGTGTGTGTGTGTGTCTGCCTTTTTTTTGGTCAGATACCTGAAGGATTCATCCTTTATTCTTAAAGTAGGGCTGAATCAGGGCAATTGTGTTCATCATTCTTTAATAAGGTTTTGGGGACCACAGCATGCTTTTCAAAGGATTATTTGATTCTTCCTTTATTTCATGGAAATTTTACCTTTTTAAAAAAATTTAACTTTTATTTTAAGTTCAGGGGTGCATTTGCAGGTTTACTATATAAGTAAACTTGGGTTTTGGGGTTGTTTTGTACAGATTATTTCATCACCCCAGTATTAAGCCTAGTATCCATTAGTTTTTTTTCCTGATCCTCTACTTCCTCCCATCCTCCATGCTCCAATAGGCCCCAGGGTCTGTTGTTCCACTCTATGTGTCCATGTGTTCTCATAATTTAGTTCCCACTTATAAGTGATAACATGTGGTATTTGGTTTTCTGTTCTGGCATTAGTTTGCTAAGGATAATGGCCTCCAGCTCTGTCCATGTTCCTGTGAAGGACATGATCTTGTGCTTTTTTATGGTTCCATGCTATTATTTCGTGGAAATTTTACTTTCTAAATAAGTTTTTTTGTAGAGATAGGGTCCTGCTATGTTGCCCAGGCTGGTCTCAAACTCCTGGTTTCAAGCAGTCCTCCCTCCTTGGCCTCCCAAGGTGATGGGATTATAGCTGTGAGCCATCACAACTGGCTCATGAGAATTTTAGGTCTACAAATGTTTTGGATTTTAGGTTTTCTACTTTAGAGACTCCAGATACACTTATACGGGACATTTTTGTCCTTATATGTTATCTATTCAATAATGATTAATATTTTAATCTGCTTTTGCATTCACTGTGATGATTACAAATCTTTCCTTTATGTTGGTAATCCCAATTGTCATTGTTCCTTTCCATGGTCTTTCTAATTAATATGTGTAATTTTTATTTATTTGTTTATTTTTGATTCTCAATTTATTTCCTTAAGTTTTATATTTCTCTTTTCACTTTATTGTTTTAGCCCCTTCTCTTTTATTGAAATGATTTTCTTTTCTTTTTCTTTATAAAATGCCAACCATGGGTAGGAAAATTTTCTTCTTTCCCTTGTGTCTTATTTCATTCATGCTGCCGCAGTAATAGAATACCTGAGACTAGGTAATTTATAATGAACAGAAATTTATTGGCTCACAGTTGTGGAGGCTTGAAATTCAAGATCAAGGTGCTGGCAACTTTCAAGGGCCTTTTTGCCAAGTCATCACATGGTGGAAAGCAGAAGGGCAAAAACAGGCAAAAGGGAGCTAAACTTGCCCTTCTATAATGACATTAATTCATCCCATAAGAGAGGAGCCTAGTGGCCTAATCACCTCTCAGAGGTCTTACTTCTTAATACTGTTACCATGGCATTTATTTATTTATTTATAGACAGAGTCTCGCTCTGTCTCCCAGGCTGGAGTGCAGTGGCGCTATCTTGGCTCCCTGCAAGCTCCGCCTCTCAGCTCCCTGCAAGCTCTGCCTCCCGGGTTCATGCCATTCTCCTGCCTCAGCCTCCCAAGTAGCTGGGACTATAAGCGCCTACCACCACGCCCAGCTAATTTTTTGTATTTTTAGTAGAGACGGGGTTTCCTTGTGTTAGCCAGAATGGTCTCTATATCTGGATCTCGTGATCCGCCCGCCTCAGCCTCCCAAAGTGCTGGGATTACAGGCGTGAGCCACCGCGCCCGGCTGACAATTAAATTTTAACATGAGTTTTGGAGAGGACAAACATTCAAATCATAGCACCTTGGTTTATGTTTTCTCGTTTTATTACGAACTAATTTCTTTTGCATATTTTGTGTTGTATTCGTGGTGTATTCACAGTTGCCATATCATTTCTTTGCATCTTGCTCATATTTGAAATAGGCAATTTTGTTAAAAACTTTTAGCAGAACATAATGGTACAAGTGAATTTTCCTTAATAAACTTTCTTTTTTTTTTTTTTTTTTTTTTGAGAAGGATTTTTTTTTTTTTGAGAAGGAGTCTCACGCCTCGCTTTTGTCGCCCAGGCTGGAGTGCAGTGGCATGATCTTGACTGACTGCAACCTCCACCTCCCGGGTTCAAGCTATTATTCTCCTGCTGCAGTCTCCTGAGTTGCTGGGATTATAGGCACCTGCCACCCCCCCCGGCTAATTTTTGTACTTTTAGTAGAGACGGGTTTTGCCGTGTTGACCAGGCTGGTCTCGAACTCCTGACCTCAGGTGATCTGCCCGCCTCGGCCTCCCAAAGTGCTGGCATTACAGGTGTTAGCCACCATGCTCAGCCTCCTGAACATTTTATTTTTAGGCCTGTTTGCCTTCTTTGAGCTGCCATTTCTTGGCAAGGCATTGCTTTTGCTACCTTTCTATATAACCCTAGGGCAATGGGATGGGAATGGAGTTTGTAAGACCTCTCTGGGACTGTATGCTCCTTTTGTGGGAGGTTCTGTCCTCTGCTTATGGGATTTTGTTTGGTGCCGTACATTAAGGGTTCATGCTATCTGGTCTCTCTATATGTATCCTAATTTCATGGGGATATTGCTTTTGGGCTTTTATTTGTTTCACTATTGTAGTAAAACATGGCCAGCCTTGATTCTTGCTTCCTCTATATAGATTCTTAGGTAATACAGGCTTTTCTTCATGAAAAATTTTTGTTAGTTTTCTCTGGGCTGTCTACTCAACTCATTCTCAGATTATTTCTAAGCTGTGTGGTATCAGTGAAAATTTCTGTTTTGTTAGCTCACTGTCTTCCCAACACCTGTTTCATAGGTAATCTAGCCAAAATAGTCATCTCTGCACCCTGCACTCCCTTCCTATTTAAAACAATTACTACATGACAGCCTACTTTCTTTACCATTTGGTTAATTTGCATATTCTATTCATGTAGGTATATGATGGGATAAGTAGACTTGGGTGTTCAGATTTCACTGTGCCATCTTTACTTGGAATTCCAAGTTTTTAAAGATTTTTTAAAAACTGTAGAGTGGTTTTAGATATCTAGAACAGTTGTGAAGATCATACAGATAGTTGCGGCATAATCCTCACCCATTTTCTCTTATTGTTAACGTCTTACATTACCACAGTACTTTTGTCACAGGGGAGAATTCAGTATTGTTACATAACCATTAACTGAACTCTATACTTTTTTTAGATTTCACTAATTTTTCTCAAATATCCTTTTTATGATCTAGGATCCTAACCAGGATTGGATTTAGTTTGTATATGTCCCTAGCCCGTCCTGGGCTGTGACATTTTTCTCTAACTTTTCTTGTGTTTTAAGACCTTGATAGTTTTGAGACATATTGATCAAGGTATTTTACACAGAGTGTTTCTCAATTTGGGTTTTTCTCATGGTTATGTTGGGGTTATGAGTTTTTAGGATGAAGACTACAGAAGTGAGTGCCATTTTCTTCATATCATTTCAAGGCTATATTCTACTGATTGGATTTACTACCAGTAATACTAACCTTGATGGCCAAGGTATGGTTTGCTAAGTTTCTCCACTGTAAAGTTACTTACCTCCATTCCTTTGTTCATACTTTACTCTTTGGAAGCACATCACTAAATACAGTCCATACTAAAGAATGAAGATGGGAGGTTGTTGAGCTCCACCTCGTGCAGGGGAGAATATTTACATAAATTATATGTAACACTTTAATACAGGAGATTTGTCTCTTTTCCCATTTATTTATTTATTCAGCCATTTGTGTCAGTATGGATTCATAGGTGTTCATTTAATACTTTGGATTGTAATCTAATACTATGTTATATATGTTGTTGCTTGAAATGTTCTACCTTTGTGGATTGGAAGCTCTTTCAGGTTAGCTCCTATATTTCTTTGACGTGTCCCCATTCCTTTCTGTCATTTATTTGTTTTTGTTTTGAGACAGAGTCTTGCTTTGTTGTCCAGGCTGGAGTGCAGTGGCATGATTACAGCTCACTGCAGCCTTGACCTCTTGGGCTCAAGCAATCCTCCCACCTCAGCCTCCCCAGTAACTTGGACTGCAGGCGCTCACTTAGCTAATGCCTGGCTAATTTTTAGAAATTATTTTAGAAACAGAGTCTCACTGTATTGCCTAGGCTAGTCTCAAGATCCTGGGCTCAAATGATACTCTGCCTCAGCCTTCCAAAGTTCTGGAATTACAGGCAAGAGCCACTACATCTGGTCTCTTCTGATTTTTGAATATTTTCTTTTTGGCATGACAGAAAGCTCCAGGGTCACCTTATGTAAGGATGTATAGAGCTGTGCCCCTCCAGTAGATTCAGTCATTCCTCCAAGGAACTCTAGATCCTTTTATTAGAAAATAGTATTAGAAACCAAGATCTGGGTGTGAGGTGTGCCCTTTGTTGTGGGAGTATGACTGCTTCTAGACCATTTCCGCAGAGTAGGATACACACACACACACACACACACACACGTGTATATATACACTAACTGATGTATACACACACATATCTCTTATTTATACACCTATCGATTTGTATCTATATCAAGCTGAACATAAGTTCACACTGATGTTCTTAATTCTAATCCATTACCATACTGTTTATTATAGCCTTCCCCTTTTGTTCATCTGTAAATTACTCCACCCAGTGGTGACAAAACTGGCCCCCAGTAACCACCATCTATTTACTTATTTGTTGAAACCCAGTATACATTATAACTCTTTCCGAGTCATTAACATATACCTCCATGAGAATTAACTTTAGCAATGAGAATGTACTATGTATACTTCTTTTAGTGTTTAGTTTTATAGTTTCAAGACACCATTTTCCAAAATTACTTAAATTGGCTCCTTCCTCCGCCCCACCTCTTTAAGTGAGTTTAGGCCATTTTTTTTTAATGTAATTAGAGTTATTTATCGTAGTCTGCATTCTATCCTAGTGTCCTTTGATCTCCTAGTTGGTTTCTTTGTATGCATACATTAAGGTTCACTATGTACTGTAAATATCTGTGGGTTTTGACAAATGCGTAGTGTCATGTATCCAAATTAGTTCTGCCACTTTAAAATCCCCACTGCTGCTTCTATTCAAATCTTCCTCCCTTCCCAACTCTGTGGCAACTACTGACCTGCTTTCTTCTCCTGACAGTCTTTCCTTTTTTAGAATGTCATGTTAATGGAATCATACAATATGTAGACTTTTCAAACTGGCTTCTTTCATTTAGCAAAATGCATTCATGTTAATGCATTAATTTATATTATGTTCTTTTTTTCTTGTTGAATAGTATTCCATTGTATGGAAGTATCACAGTTTTTGATTCATTCCTTTGTATAAAGGATATCTTGGTTACTTCTATTTTTAGTGATTTTGAGTAAAGTTGCTCTGAGTATTCATATACAGGTTTTTGTCTGGACATACGTTTTCAAATCAGTTGAGTAAACCCAGTAGCAATACTGCTGAATCATAAGTTAAATCCATGTTAATTTTACGAGAAACTGCCAAATTCTTTTCCAGGGTGGCTATACTAGCAACGAATCAGAGTTCCTGTTGCTGTATCTCCTTCCAAGCATTTGAAACTATTGTTTTTGTTTTGTTTTGTTTTGTTTCTTATTTTGGATGTTAGCCATTCTAACAGGTGTGTAGTAGTATCTTAGTATTTTTATTTGCATTTCCCTGATGACAGATGATATTGAGCATCTTTTTAAATGTTTATTTTCCATCTGCATATCTTCTTTGGTAAAGTGTTCAGGTATTTGGATAGTTTTTCAAATTGGATTTTTTTTTCTTATTATTTAAAATAGTTGTTTATATTCTGGATATAAGTCCTTTATCAGATATGTGGCTTGCAAATATTTTCTTCTAGTCAATGTCTTGTTTTTTCTGAGTCTCTTAGTGTGTTTGGCAGAACACAAGTTTTAAATTTTGGTAACACTTAAATTTTGATAACATTAATTTTTTTTTCTTTTGCTTATGGACATTCTTATATTCTACCACCATTTGTTGAAAAGTCTGTCATTTCTACATTAAATTTCCTTTGCATCTCTGTCAAAAATTAGTTGACTCTTTATCTGTGGGTTAATTTCTGAATTTACTGTTCTGGTCCATTAACCTATATGTTGATCCCTTTGTCAATATCACATAATCTTGATAGTGAGTCTTGAAATTAGGTGGAGTCTTTCAACTTTGCTCTTTTATTATAAAATTGTTTTGGCTATTCTAGACACCCTTTTAACAAAATTTCAGTAGTATAGTCATTAAAACTTTAGAACTCTTCTTTGGAGATTTGCAGGTACTATAATGTTCATTTTATCACACACCAAACAGTGGTATGCTATATTTACATGCAATTTATGTTAATAAATTTCATTATATAAATCAATCACTGATTTCATTCATGAGATTTGCTTCTAAAAAGATTTTTATGCTTTTCAAAAATCAAATTGACCTCCAAAAGACAACAAATCAGTTTTTCATAAAATGTCACAACTCTTTGGAAATAGGTATATTCATGTTTTATAGATGAAAAGCTTACAGGGCTAGACTACTTGGCCAAAGACTCACAGTCAGTCAATTACACATTGTCAGAATGTCTACCTCAGATTTACACAAGCAACTCAAACTTAGCATATCCAAAATGAAACTTATTCATTCATTCTTAAAACCTGATCCTCCTCCTTAATCCCTTATCCTGATCAGTGTTACAACCATCTTCTTACATATCCAAGCCAAAGCTTCTTCCTCAGAACTGCTATTAAACTGATCTCTTATTTGGTTTATTCTGTCTCTTTAACTAAAATATTTAAATTGAGCCTATCATTCTTTCCTATTTTTTACCCTTCATTGCATATCTACTTTAATTTATACATATATTTGTTACAGTTTTTATTAAAGTATATTGAAATTAGTGTTCCTTGAGACAGAATCTTTTTCATTTTGTCTTTTAGATCATTAGTATTAAGGGAAGAATGGGAATGGGAGAAAAGGAATGCATTCAATTTCAGCCTTTTCTTTTAATTAATTAATTCATTCAGTAACTATTGACTGTACTGTGTCAGGTACAGTGCTAGTTGCTGGGGACACAGCATTATGGTCAAATTGACTTAAGTAAGTAAGTAATCATATAAATACTTAAAACAATTAATTAACAGTTAATTTGAAGAAATTTTTGGTTCCTAGAAACAGCTTATAAGAGGGACTCCTTCTGTATCAGAGTCTAGGAGTTCAGGTAGGGAGAAGAGTCAGGGAAGGCCACACATACCAAGCAAGAAAAACAACAGCAACAAAGAATATTATGTCAGCATAGTATCAGGTGGTTTGGTGAGGTTCTTTTCTATTCTGCTGAATCTATAGGTTCTGAACCGTCAAGAGTGTGTTTTAGACTACATCTTGATAACAGGACCAATACATAACTGGTTTTGCTTGACTGAAAGGTATATGTGGGGGCATCTAGTGTATGATAAAATTATATAAATTGTTCACATCTTTTTTAAAAAAAATTCCTAATTTCTTGCTTCCTATAATCTTCAGATTCTTTGTTGTCTCTTTTCTCTCATGTGCTTTGCTACTTCTGATCTACGTTGTGTCTCTGTTACAGTGTCTGCTTTGTCTTATTCTGCCTTTCTCTGCTTTGCTTTACCCCTTGGATCATTAATGTTTTTTCTGTTTCTTTTTTGGCTTTTATCGAAAACTAGGGAAAAAAATAAAAAAGAATTCAAGTTAAAATTACCTAAATATACATACTCTTATACATGTTTGCATTTGTATACTTCAGCTTTTCAGATCATGATACCTTTTTTTTCAGTCTCTTTGCTATTGTTGGTACTTTTTAAACATGTTAAGTGTGGTGGTGTGTAGAAAATGAGAGAGAATAAAAGCAAACAAATCAGAGTTTTCTGATTAGAATAAAAGCAAACAAATTATAATTTTCAGAAAAATTTGAAATTTATTTATCATTTGAGGTCAACGTTTGGCATCTTAGGATTGAACAAGGTGAATGACTATAGTTTCAGAAAAGAGAAAGGTGATATTGACTGATTTAGGGATAAATCAAGAAATGCGACATTTCACGCATGGATCTTTTCACTTAGAGTGCAAGGATGTCAGTCAGAATTTGCATGATATAGGAAATCAATTGAAACTTGAGCCCATAGACATTTACTTCAGCAAAATTCTTACTAATTATCATGACTGTGTCAAGTTAGACTGTTGCAGGCATAATTTAAAGTTTACAAAAGGTTGAAATTCTTTTGTCTAATTGTAAACCTCATATTAATGAGATATAATTTATAGTTCATCGGATATATTTCATATAACACCAACTATTATTTTAAGTCTTTATTTAAATCAGTAAAGTGTTACGTGTTGTACATACCACTAGTAAACCTTAGTACCTTCCCCAAAGTCTTTTTAAACAGAAAATTAAAGCCATGTATAGCTGCTTCAAATCACCTCTTTTCTGAAAAGACAAGTTGTCTAAGTTTTGTGTTGTTTCAAGTGACACAGTATGAGATATACTTATTGTAGACCTGATTTTCATTTTCTGAAAATTATTTTTGTGGATTCTTAATCTTTAGATATTGAATGATCTAGCTTAGAAAATTATGTCAAATATTTTAAATTGGCACTTACAGTGCATTAACATCAAAGATCTAGTCTCATTTTCCAACACTCTATATCAAGGATTTGCAAAGTAAGAACTTATGTTGAAATTCGGCCTGCCACCTGTTTTGTAAATAAAGTTTTATTGGGATACAACTATACTTGATCACTTATTGTGTATGGCTGCTTTTGTACTACAGAGGCAGAATTTCGTAGCTATGATAGAGAGCGTATGGTAAAGCCTAAAATAATTACTATTTGGCCATTTGCAGAAAAACTTGGCTGATCTCTACTCTATATAATCTAGTTGAGACTAAATTATGACATAATCTTCTTTGATAAATCTGTGATATCTGTGATATTTCCTGAAACTTTTAAAGAAATACAAGTAGAGAAATACAAGTATTGACTTTTTTCTTTCCAGACTCATGTTTGTGTTGAAAGTTACTTGTATCTATGCAAATTTTCAAATCTCGAAGTAATAATTTTTTCATTTTGACTAAAGTTATATTTTTCTTTTGATGGCCATTTATCACTATACTTATATCAATTATAAAGAATAATAACAAAGCAAGATTGAGATCCAAATGCTAAGTGACTCACTTAACTCACTTACGTCCTGTGTGTCAGACCTAGTACAGTAGCCTTACCAAAAACATAATTTGAATTTATTTATCAGCAAAATGACAAGTCAGTATATATTGTGTGCTTTTAGCAGCAATCACACAAATTATTTAAAGTCTAAATACTAAATTCATGTGCCAGGGATCTGGAATAGCCCTTGACAAGAACTTTTGATTCTGATTTAAAAAAAATTTAAATTAGTAGGGAATTTTAATATTAGACTAAATACAATGATCTTAAACCTTTCTTATTGAAAGCTGTTAATTTAAAACATTTGAACTCTTCACCTTCCTCTCCTTAAAGTAATGCTTTACCTTGCAATGCCTGAAGACAACCTATAAATATTATATAGAACTTCCATACACTTTTTTTGTGTGTGTTGATTATTTGGAATATACAGACTAGGTAACTTACTGTTATTTCCTTCCTGGTCATATAAAATTCTTTGAAACTAAAAATAGAGATTTATAACCTTGGTAACTAAATGTCTTTTGTTATTGCAAAGGTTCCAGAGGAATCTACCAGTCTCAATGTTTAATTGTCCTGTATCTGTTCACATTTTAAATTATCAAGTTTAACAAGGTAATTGTGAAGTTTGTAAGCATTTTAATTGGATTTTATTGGGTAGCTGTCATAATTAGATGTTACTTTGATTTTACCTAAAAAGAATGACAATAAAAGATAATATAAGATAAATATTTCTCACCACATATAACTTCCTTAAAAATCGTATTTAGCCAACCAATTACTGCTGGTTAAATGCCACTCATTTTTTTCAAATATTTTCACTATGATAAAGATAAATGTAAGAATTTCATTATCTTATAATTTTCTGTTAGGTTTTTCAATTGAGATGAAAAGAAGTTTCACAATTTATCTTCACAATTCTTATAGAACAAACTTTTGTTAGGCAGCATCATTGAAAATTGTTCATTTATTTTGAACAAAAAAAGATAAAAGATGAAAGTAGTTGCCCTTCTTGAAATGCAAACCTAAGTGGACGTTAGTAGTTTCAGATACATTGAATTATATATAACTTAAAATTACTATACATTCCTGTTAACTTATACTATTTAAGTATGTCTAGAAATAGCTCTTTAATATTTGTGTATATATTTTTTTCTGTTAAAATACTAAGTTCTAAAAGTACTGCTTTTCCATGAGTGTAGCAATTTTATCCAGTTGTGAAGTTTGGAACCATTTTGTGGTATATTTATTAGGTGTCTTCTATTATCTTTGGCTAGTATCCTCTTTTATGGTAAATGTTAAATCATAGGAACACAGAAACAGAGGAAAACTTGAGAAAACATAAACTTGGATATCTAAACTTTTAAATGTAATTTTAAAATAATTGAGATCCTTTCTAGAATCTGTACCTTTTCACTAATGCATATTACAAATGTACTTTTAATTTACGTACTTGGAATGGTTGTCTAAATTATATTATAGACATTTTCTATGTAATTTAAAACTGCTTTCTTTACCTTTACTGCATTTCTTCAATTTCTCAACATCAATAAACATTTCAGTAGCCACTATGACTCCTAAAAGACAAAATGAATTTCTGAGGGGAGCCCATTTGTATTTTTTGTCCTTATGTTGAATAATTCTACATACATTATGAAGAAGAAAATAACATTAGTCATCTAAAAACTTGGTACAATTTTGGTCAGCCTTCCTATATGTTTGTTTTATAATAACAACTAGGTAACAGCAAGAGGTTTTTACTTCAAATTTAGTGTAATTATTTGTTATTGCTTTTGAGGGAACATAGTTAAACTTTGTAATAAAAATACTTGCCTTGTTTTACTTATGATGGTGTCCAAAAAAAGAGAGGAAATACAGTTTCTGATAAAAATGGAAAGTCCAGGAATAAATATAATGATGAGAATGAGTGCTTTTATCACTGGGGAACTTTCTTCATCTAAGCACATATGAACAATTGATCCTTGTAGTCATATATAGCAGTAAACATTAATAACTTAACAGTCTGAAGTCAGTGCAGAAGATATGGAGCATTATTGAAAGATGGAGTCAAGCAGGTGGCACTTTAATATGTTCAGTGTCATGGTTGACTCTAAAGACTAGTCGAATGAAATTACTTGAGGTTCTAAAGATTTAAAAAGCGAACTCATTTTGCTGCACTAAGGAAATGCTACTGATCAGGCTTTCTGTGTCCCTTTTTTCTAGGCTAGAAAATATTAACCCTGAAGAAAATGACATGGTAAGCCATTCTCTGAGGAGATTTCTTGATGTCAGTCTTATATCTTAGAGGCTTAAGTTCAATTGAGTGGGTTTCAAGAACTAAGATGTGGGAAAAAGAAGAATTGACACACTAATAATGTACATCTTTGCTGCAATATGAAAATTCAATAACTTCACTCAGTCAATTTACAATTCACATGTGCCTATTAATTAAAACCCTATATTAAATAAAATATATTAAAACTTCATGTCTGACTAACATATAATGGTGTTGGTAGACATTACAGGAATTACTGAACAGAATAAACAATGCAGACACAGGGATAGCTATTCAGAAGAATGGAGCTATAATTGTGGATAGAATCTACAAGACCAAGGAATGTAAAATGAGAATAACTGCAGAAGAAATGAGTGCACTAATAGAAGAACGGGATGCTGCCTTGTCTAAGGTAACTCTGCATGTATCTGTAAAAGCATATACTTACCATTTTCCTCTCTCTTTTTTTAACCATTAAAAAATGACTGTGGCCCAGATATTCTTAATTCACATTAGTTTTTAGCACATAATTAATACCATAATGACTAGCTATATTAAAATAATTATGTATTTTATTTTACTACTGTTCAAAATATGAGACCTCATTTTAAATAAAATTTAATGCAGTCTCATTTCTTAATAAAATTAAACTTGCTTTATAACAGGCTAACTTGTTATAGAAATTTAGTTATATTTTTTCAATTAATCACTTTTATATGGGACTTCTTACTTAAGTTACAGTTTTCTGAAGACTATGTCTGTATTACTGTTTTATTCCCAATGCCTAATTCAGTACCTTTTAGTAAATCTTGATTAATGGATCAAAATTATTCATGTATTTTTTTCTGAATGCTACTTACACTTTCCTGCTTTACCTGAAACCTGATTACCTCCCTCAGGCCACTGCTTCCAATGCAGTCCTTTCAACTAGTGACTGTGCTCTCTCTCATACCAGTTATACCACTGGACTTGGAGGCTTGTTTCTCGTTATTGTATTTATTTATTTATTTATTTATTTATTTATTTATTTATTTATTTGTGTGTGTGTGTGTGTGTGTG
>NW_012106330.1:1803994-1810860 GCF_000951045.1 Mandrillus leucophaeus
ACAGAGTCTCGCTCTGTCACCCAGGCGGAGTGCAGTGGTGTCATCCTGGCTCACTGCAGTCTCTGCCTCCCAGGTTCAAGTGCTTCTCCTGTCTCAGCCTCCTGAGCAGCTGGGACTACAGGTGTGCGCCATGACGCCCAGCTAATTTTTTGGTATTTCGTGTAGAGACAGGGTTTTGCCATGCTGGCCAGCTGGTCTTGAACTGCTGACCTCAAGTGATCCACCCACCTCAGCCTCCGAAAATGCTGGGATTACAGATGTGAGCCACTGTGCCTGGCCTCAACTTACTTCTGTCAATCTTACTAACTCTTTTCTATCCCTCAAACCCCTTATGTCCTTACTCCCCCACCCCAACACACACACACATCTAGCCAACTTGCATATAACGTAACCTCATTTCTCTTGGCCCTCTTCGTTTGTCCTACTCACCCAGCAAAATCAAAACCTAGTTAAATGAATCTTTCTATCTGTTTTGTATCTTCACAGCTTTATAAGGCAGGAGAAAAATCACACAGATTTACTGACTGCACTTACCTTAAATCCATGACCAACTATTAATATATTCAGTTAGGTTCTTAGTGTTGCCTGGCAACTTCTTGCTTTTTGCTTGTCTATTCACTCTTCCCTCTAGAGGACTGTTTTATCTCTTCTTTCTCCTTAGTTATCTAACCTCTCCTCCCAGTTAAAAAGATAACCTCTGCATGCCCACAGCCATTTCATCTACCAGCCTGCCTGCATTTGCACCCATGTGCTCCGCCTTTTCTACCTTACTTTTTTCTAACTACATGCTTCTATTTAAAGACAATCTCTCTGTTTCCGTACTGGTTCACATCTTTTCTGGCCTTCACAAGGTGATCGCTTAACCACTTTTTCCTTTTCTCTCCTACTTCGTAAAATGTTTCATATTAGTTCATTTCCATTGCTATCCAAAATGCCTTACCACCTCCCATGGAGGCTGAGTGGAAGTTTTGGTAAGTCTTGGCCTAGTTGTGGTTCACCCCTCTATTTTGGATGAGGCCTCCCAAACTGAGAGCTGAGTATTTACAAGGGCCTGACTGCTGGATGATCCTGTATTCGAGTGTGTGTTTGTTTCCTCAGCACTGGTAGACTGTGGAAAACTCTACTATTTTTTCAGAGGTTTGGGGGCTTAGCTTTTTACCTTAAAGACCTGTAGAAGTTTGGAATTTGACAAATGATTTGGTTCAGAAACAAGTCTCAAATCTCCATTTTGTCACCTCAGCTCTGAATAGCTGTCAAAAGCTTAGGTGGTTTCTCTGTCTTCCAGCAGGAGTTCTTTGCCTAGTTGAAGCCTGATTTCTTAGTGTTTTCCCAATACCTAGAATATGACACTTTCAGGGGGAAAAAATAACTGCATATCCTCCAATGATTCCTCTCCAGTTAATTCCTCTTTAGAATCTTAGACACTCAAGCCATTATTGCAGCAACAGCCCTCTGATACCTTTAGGCAGATGTTTTTGTATTAAATCTGGCTTTTCTTGTTCTTGAATGAAGCATTGGTTCACCACAAATGATTCCATGCTGTCTAGACATGGAAGTAAGTTAACTGAAAATAAGCACATAGAGCATAATTAAATTCACTACCACTCATTCCCTCTTCCTATCTTTTCTCCCTCCACTGACTTTCATGGTATAAAAGGATAAATAAATAAGAAGTTAACATTTGGTAATATTTGCTGACAAGTTGTTATGTATAAATACCACTGCACTATATTTATGGTTATATTTTATGAGAAAGGAGTTGTTTAGTTATTTTGACTTGCTTATTTGCAAGCCTTATGGCTCAATAAATACTCATTTTAATTTTTATGTTACAGTCATTATATACTTACACTTTTGAATTATTGTCTTATATTTCTGAATGGAAACTTTTCTTAACTTTGATTTTTTAAAAATAAACTTGTTGGAATAGTTTTAGATTACAGAAAAGTTTCAAAAATAGTACAATATAGACAGCTCCCATATATTATCCAGTTTTGGTTTTCCCTAATTTTGTTATCTTAAATCATTGTGATGTGTTCGTGAAAGTTAGGAAACCAACATTGGTACATTAGTATCAATTCAACTCTAGATGTTATTCAGAATTCACCAGTTTTCATTAGTGTCCTTCTTATGTTTCATAATTCAATCCAGGGTAGCATATTGCATTTAATTGTCACGTTCTTCCAGTCTCCTCTGGTTGGTGACAGCCTATTCATCTTTCCTTGTATTTTTTTCCTCCATAACCTCAATAATTTTGAAGAGTACCTCTCACATATTTTATAGAATATCTCTGAATTTGGGTTTGTTTTTCTCATGATTAAAGTGAAATTTTGAGTTTTGGGAAGGAATACCACAGGGATTTTGCCTTAATTTAATTTAATTAAATTAATTTTTTACTTACTTTGAGAATGGATTCTCACTCTGTCATCAAGGCTGGAGTGCAGTGGCACCATCTTGGCTCACTGCAACCTCTGCCTCCTGAGTTCAAGCAATTTTCTTGCCTCAGCCTCACAAGTAGCTGGTATTACAATCAGGCGCCACCACACCTGGCTAATTTTTTGTACTTTTTTAGTAGAGACAGGGTTTCATCATGTTGGCCAAGGTGGTCTAGAACTCCTGACCTCAAATGATACGCCCACCTCAGCCTCCCAAAGTGCTGGGATTACAGTTGTGAGCCACCGTGCCCAGCCTTAATTTTAAAGCTATTATTTAGCATCAGACATTTTCTAATTATGTCTTCTGTATAGTGCTAGGAAAACTTTAGTCACATTCCATATAGATATTAAAAAGTTCTGGTTCAGTGATAAGTTGTTGACTTTGATATACTTGATATCTTACTTTATTTTTCAAATCAAGTCAAAATCATTTATTTACTTTAACTGGCCTAGTTAAAAATGTTACCTTTTTCAGATAAATTGTTATACTCTTATTTATCCCAAATTGTTTTTTCATTTCTCTTCTATCTCAAACTGAGAGCCAAAAGCCTTAAAGTCTTTCATAGCATTAATTTAAAAATTATAATTAGCAATTGTTTGATCAAGGAATTATATTACCAACCAGTCCTCTATTCTGTCTTTATCATTTTTTTGGCCAGTTCACACTTCCCTATTTTATTCAAATTGTAGAAATATCTGGAATCAGAAGATAAAGCTGTAAAATTCCGTTTCTTCACTATTCTTTTCCGGGATCTTTCAGATTATTATTCTATCCAAACAAAAAATTTAGAATTTTAATTGCAAAGATTTGTATAGAATTACAGAATTTTAAATTTCATAGGACCTTAGTAGTCATCTAGTTAAATTGTTCACTAAATTAAGGATCTGATCTGTCACTAATTTTTAATTTAGTCAAATATCCATCTTCTGTTAATATCTAGCCATTGATGTTAGAATTGGTCTCAGAACATTTGATCATATTATTTGCATCAAATATATTCAAATATTTATCAGTAATGTCTTAAGTCATGAGGGCTAGGCCTAGAAGCACAATTGGACCCAGGTCACACATCAGTAAGCAACAGAAAATTATTGAACTAGCCAGGATTGGTGATTTATTAGCTTTGAGGGCTGACTTTATTGGGAGATACAGTAATTAAAGTAATTATTCCTAGATATTCTGGCAAAATTAGGCTAGCTCTAGGGTATGTTTTCCTTATAAGGGTATACATAAATGGGCAAGGCCTGGCACCTGGAGGCTTTGGGTCTTATTGGTATTTGTAGTTAGTAAGATAATATTGTAGAGCTCTTCATTGATTGGACCCTTGCCGGTACCTAAGTGAGGGGCCCAACCCCTGGGACCTGAATAAGTCAGGTATGAGAATGGGGGTAACTATATGGACTTTATGGACTTTAACCAAGTGGACCACTCAAAACAGAAGGCAAAAGTCTTGTCATAGAGACTTAGAGTACAGCAGGGATAAAGGAAGAAAGTGGTAAATTCTATATGAACGTACATGTTTGGAATCTATTATAGGAGTAATGGAAAATATGCTATGACTCTTGGATGAATTTCATTGGCATTGACTGATGAGAATGGAGCTTTGATTATATTGCCAGGCTTGATTATAATTAGTTCAGAAACTATAAGAAAAGGTGCATACATGCTAAAAACTTTTAGGAGCAAAGCACAGCAAGGCAAAGCAGAAACTAGCACTGTTTCTGCTTTTCAGGTTAAACATCTTTGTATCCTTCAACCTTTCCTTGGGTTTCCTTCTACTTTTGTGTCTTCTAGATGTTAGTTTTTTCTTGCCTGTCTGTCAAGGCCAAATCAGTGATCATACATTTCTGTTTTCTGGACACCATACGGAGAATCTGCACTCATCACTATTTTCTAGAAATGAGTCATTCCATATATCTAAATTTATTATTAATTTCTATACTCTTATTTCCTGTTTTTATTGTTGAAAATATTTCTAAGATATTTATATTGCTCCTTTAGATGAAATATAATGAGCACACCTTTTGTGATAATTTAGTGGCTCTTTTTTTTTTTATTAACAAATATTGTAATGAAAAGTACAGATCCAGAGATCCTTCATGTTCAACATTGATAGAAAACCCATGGAAGAATCAAGGGATAATTAAAGAAATTCAGCTAAACATTTCACTGTTCAGACTCCTTTACCAATATAGGCTACAAACCTATACCAAGCACCAAGCTGAAGGAGTAAACTAAGTAAGAAGAAGACATGAAGAAGAAGACATGAATCCAATCTAGTGATGCAATGAAGAAAATTCTAGGAAACTGCTGAAGAATGCATGGAAAGTACATTAGTCTATTCTTTTTGACTCTTTCTGCCTTTAAGCCTGTTTTTCCCTCTTACTAGAACATACTTTCTCTCTACTTGTTGCTCACTTGTCTGCATTGTACTTCAAAGACATTTTAAATATCATCTCTTCTGTAAAGATCACTCGCATCAATCAATATTGATAGCTATGTCATTTGTGCCCATATTTTACCTTGTATCCTGTTACAGGCCTTATCACACTGTATTACAGTTAATTGATTTTATGCCTGGCTTTCCTACTAGCATGCACTTGCATGAAGATAGAAACTGTTTATTTATTTGTGTCAATTACAGTCCCTTGGATGTGAAGTTACTTAATATGTTTGTGGAATTATTGAACTTAGCTATTTTAGATATTTCAAGATACATGAAACTAAAAGAATTTAGTGAAATATTATTCATTCATTCACATTTTATTGAGTACCTGTTATGTGCTGTGTGTTGGGAACTCAGCAATAATCCAGATATAAAATGTTCCTACTCTTATGGAACTTACATTTTCATATGCAGATGTAGATAGTGAACAAACAAATAAAGTCCTTTCACTGGTGTGATGAAAATAGGTAAATGTATAGTGACGGCAGCTGCGGGTGGGATTGTCACTTTAAATAGGGTGATCAAGGCAGGCCTAGTTTTCAAGATGAATTGTTGCTCTAAGACTTGAAGACTTGAGGAAGAGAAGTATCCAGCTGTGCAGAGAGCTATGGAAAGAGCATTCCACCAGAAAAGAAGAGATCAACAGTGCCCTGAGAGAGTGAACAAACTTAGGTGTTTAAGGAATCAATGCAAATATGCCAAGCTTCCATTTGATTGAGGTACAGTGAGCAAGGAAGATAGTTACAAGTGATAAGGCAGAAGACATAGGCAGCAGACAAGTCCATATGGTCTTCAGATAATGGTCAGAAGCAGATATTGCATCTAAATGCAGAAGGGACTGAAAGACAAAAGCTGTTGAAATAGTCTAAGCAAAAGATGAAACTGATGGTGGTTCAGAGGAACAAGTGTCAATCAAGAAAGTGGACAGATTTGGGAAATATTTTAAAAGTACAATAAGTAGGCCTCGAAGACAAATTGGATTTGGACATAAAGGAGCAAAAGGAATTAAGGCTGACTTCTGTATTTGGACTTGAACACTGTGTTGGCTCCATCTGTTGTGATGGGGAAGTTTCTTTGGGGTGAGATCAATGTATTTTGAGACATATTACAGCATATTACATTCTCTTTTGGATATGGTATATTTGAAATTATTCTTAAAAATTCAGGGAGAATTTTGAGCAGTTACTTGGTTATTGAAGCCATTGGGATATGGATAAGTAAAACTGTGGGACTAGATGAAGTTAGGGAAAGCTCACCAAAGAGAAGAGGGGCCAAGACCAAGTTGTGTGGTATGTCAACATTTAGCAGTTGGGCAAAAGAGGAGGAGCCAGGAGAGGAGATTGGAAAAGAATGTTGAATGAGGTGGACGGACACTGAAATGAGTGTGGTGTCAGGGAAGGCAAGAGGGGAAATTGTTTCTATTTATTTATTATTATTATTTTTTTGAGACCGAATTTTGCTCTGTTGCCCAAGCTAGCATGCAGTGGCGCAATATGAACTCACTGCAACCTCCACCTCCTGGGTTCAAGCAATTCTCTTGTCTCAGCCTCTCGAGTAGCTGGGATTACAGGCGTGCACCACCATGCCTGGCTAATTATTTTTTTGTACTTTTAGTAGAGACGAGGTCTCACCATGTTGGCCAGGCTAGTCTTGAACTCCTGACCTCAGGTGATCCACCTGCCTTGGCCTCCCAAACTGCTGGGATTACAGGCGTGAGCCACCGTGCCCAGCCAGAAATTGTTTCTAAAAGATGAGCATAGTCAGTTCCCTTGAATGGTTTGGGTTCAAGCAAAGTGAAGATAGATTTGATCACGTGGATGATGTTGAAGGCTTTGACAGGAGTTCTGTCCAGAACAGAGGCCACCTTGGAGTGTTTGAGGGGAGAATGCAAATAAAGGAAATGCAGACAGTGAATACAACTTTTTTTCCCCCCTCTTGTAATGTAGATGGAAAAATTGGCATTAGATGGAGAGAGGGCTTATGG
>NW_012106330.1:1810910-1814961 GCF_000951045.1 Mandrillus leucophaeus
AAAGGAATTAAGGCTGACTTCTGTATTTGGACTTGAACACTGTGTTGGCTCCATCTGTTGTGATGGGGAAGTTTCTTTGGGGTGAGATCAATGTATTTTGAGACATATTACAGCATATTACATTCTCTTTTGGATATGGTATATTTGAAATTATTCTTAAAAATTCAGGGAGAATTTTGAGCAGTTACTTGGTTATTGAAGCCATTGGGATATGGATAAGTAAAACTGTGGGACTAGATGAAGTTAGGGAAAGCTCACCAAAGAGAAGAGGGGCCAAGACCAAGTTGTGTGGTATGTCAACATTTAGCAGTTGGGCAAAAGAGGAGGAGCCAGGAGAGGAGATTGGAAAAGAATGTTGAATGAGGTGGACGGACACTGAAATGAGTGTGGTGTCAGGGAAGGCAAGAGGGGAAATTGTTTCTATTTATTTATTATTATTATTTTTTTGAGACCGAATTTTGCTCTGTTGCCCAAGCTAGCATGCAGTGGCGCAATATGAACTCACTGCAACCTCCACCTCCTGGGTTCAAGCAATTCTCTTGTCTCAGCCTCTCGAGTAGCTGGGATTACAGGCGTGCACCACCATGCCTGGCTAATTATTTTTTTGTACTTTTAGTAGAGACGAGGTCTCACCATGTTGGCCAGGCTAGTCTTGAACTCCTGACCTCAGGTGATCCACCTGCCTTGGCCTCCCAAACTGCTGGGATTACAGGCGTGAGCCACCGTGCCCAGCCAGAAATTGTTTCTAAAAGATGAGCATAGTCAGTTCCCTTGAATGGTTTGGGTTCAAGCAAAGTGAAGATAGATTTGATCACGTGGATGATGTTGAAGGCTTTGACAGGAGTTCTGTCCAGAACAGAGGCCACCTTGGAGTGTTTGAGGGGAGAATGCAAATAAAGGAAATGCAGACAGTGAATACAACTTTTTTTCCCCCCTCTTGTAATGTAGATGGAAAAATTGGCATTAGATGGAGAGAGGGCTTATGGTATCTTGGGAGTTTTTTTTTTTTTTTTTCCTTTCTTTTTTTAATGGGATACTCTAGCGCATGTGGTTGTTGTAGTGATAAAAATGAACCAAGAAAAAAGTGATGTTTTCAGGGATAAAAAACATAATTGCAGCCTGTGCAATTATTAGCAGGGTGGATGACCTGAGTTCAGGAGTTTGAGGCCAGCCTGGCCAACATGGTGAAACCTTGTCTCTACTGAAAAATAAAAAAATTAGCTGGACGTGGTGGCAGGCGCCTGTAATCCTAGCTACTTGGGAGGCTGAGGCAGGAGAATCGCTTGAACCCGGGTGGTGGAGGTTGCAGTGAGCCGAGATTGTGCCATTGCACTCCAGCCTGGGAGACAGAGCAAGACTCCATCTCAAAAAAAAAATAAATAAAAATAAATAAATAAATATATAAATAAAAAGAACCAAGTCCTGGAGTAAATGAGTAAATTGATAGGAAATAGGTTCTAGAACATAAGTGTAAGAATTGGCTTTTGTTAGGAACAGGGAAACTACTTGCATTCTAACAGATGTATGCAAAGAGCTTGGATAGATACAGATGCTGGCAAGTTGATAAATTTAGTAAAGGAAAGTTGGGGGTGCAGTGTCCCTCTCTATTAAAATGTTAGATTAATTTAGATTTTCAGTGGATTAGTGGATGGTGCTGAAGATTTATAATGTAGAGACAGTTTGGAATCGTTGTCATTGTTTGTATGTAAATGAACATAACTAGAGAAATGTAAGATTGCCAGGCAGAGCTGAATACACATTTAAGAATTAGGGTAGTTAAATTTTTAAAAGCGTGTCAGGGAAGTTGTGTGATTTCTTTTAGCATCTTGAGTGTGGTGTAAGTAGTGTGGTGTAGTAGATATTTGATTTTAACTAAGATTGAGATTTTAATGGGTGAGGGACCAGAGTTATTACAGCAATGAACCCCAGACTCTCCCTCACCATGGACTCTCCCTTACGTAAAGAGGAAGAGGAGTGATGAGGCACGTAGAAAGAAACTGAGGAGAGTGTGGTATCACAGAAGGCAAGGTCCCGGATAGTAAAAAACTGATAAATCCATGTGTTGGAATTCTTGGTTTGTCAAGTAATTGTGCTATAGTGATTTGCAGTCAAGAGAAAAAGGCACTAGAAATAAAGATTTTGAATGTATTTCAATTATTAGGGTTAGTGATTTCCAGATATTTTTCTGTGTAGTTTTTATATGGATATATAGGAAAAAACCCTAAATGATACATACTTTATCACACAGTCCGTAAACCAGATTCAGAAGTGGTTAAAGAGAAGAAGCATATCTAAGGAAAAGTATGAATAATTTAAAACTTGCAAAGAATTTCCTCCTTATTGTAACAAGTATAGAAATTAAGGTCTGAGAAGATAGTATAATGACACATATTTCAAGATTCAGAAATGGGTACTAGAACTTTCCTGGCCTGGTTATGAATTTCTCACTTGGCATCTGCATGACCAGCAGTCACTGTGATAAAGCAGATTGAGATTGGGGAGTGCAGCATAAGCTAACAAACCCACTTGATAAGCATACCTAGAATCCTGGCCAATGATGTAACCTTCAAGGTTATCTTTTCACTTTAGCAGAGGAAATAATCAAATATCCTAGTGTCTTAATCTCTCCTTTTTTAGTGTTGCCTTCACTTTGTGCTTCTTATAATTAGCATAGTGTTTAGCATATAATAGATACAAAATAATAAATTTAAAATATTAGAAATTTGACAAAAAGATTATACTCAAAAGGAAAATAAAGCATAACATGTAGAATTTCATTTTTCAGGAAAAGTAGGAAACATATTTGGTATTCTTAATTATAGTGACTGTAAGATTTTCATTAATTTTTTCCCTTGTCAGTTTGTTAATTTGCTTTCCTGTCTATCATACAATTATTTGCTTATGCATGTTTTTCAGTCAATCTTGCTAAAATATACTGTTGATGGTTCTTCTATTATAATTACTTTTTTCTTATTGTGAAATTTTTACAACTTTTTGAAAGTATATGTAACTTTGGAAAGTACAGATAAGCAAAAAGAAGGAAAAAATTGCCCCCAGACTCACTTCCTAGAAAGTTATATGTAGATTGTCTTTTTTCAATGCATATTATATTGTATATACTACTTTGTAGCCTGATTTTTCACATCAATTTGACATTTTGTTAGATATTCTCATAATTTTACTTCAATTTATTTATTTATTTATTTAAGACAGAGTCTCACTCTGTTACCCAGGCTGGAATACAGTGGTGTGATCATGGCTCTGGTTTAGCTCACTGCAGCCTTGACGTCCCAGGCTCAGGTGATCCTCTAACCTCAGCCTCTAAGGAGCTGGGGCAACATGCACACACTACCATGCCAGGCTAATTTTTTTTTTGTATTTTTTGTAGAAATGGGGTTTCACCATGTTGCCCAGGCTGGTCTTGAGCTCCTGGGCTCAAGCGATCTACCTGCTTCTGCCTTCCAAAGTGCTGAGATTACAGGCATGAGTCACTGCACCTGGCCTCATGCTTTGATAATGTGGACGTGTTAAGATTTGTTTAACTCACCTGCCATTGAGAGTTTTGAGAATGGTAACATTTTTGTAACTAAATTTTTATGTACATCCATGTTTCTTTCCTCAAGGAAAATTCCTAGGAATGAAAAAGATGGACCAAAGAATATAAACATTTAAAAATAAACATATTTCTGAATAGCCTTCTTAGAAAAGTTGTACCTAGAAATGTTATTTGAAATTTCATTTGGGGACGTTAGGCGGGTAAAATGCTGAGAAATGTAGACTTAATTCTCTAGGCAATGTGAAACTTGCAGTTTTTGAGTTTTCTTATAATGCAGAAAGTGCACTCCTGAGGAGGATTTCTGGGCAAGACTTTATCAAGTGCCTTGATATAAATATAAGTCTGAGGAGACCAATGATAATGGGAACCTATTATAATTGAGGCAAGAGATGAAGAGGTTCTAAACAAGAAAAATAAGGAGAGGAATAGATATGAAAGCTATGGAAGCTTGTATTTTTGTAAATTAAGGTATAACTTGAAGTGAAGTAATCTCAA